>NC_081449.1:4115624-4118254 GCF_007210705.1 Tigriopus californicus | reverse complement strand
CAGTGACAAATCCGATCCATCGTTTGCTTGTAGTGGGCAAGTTTTCCAATTTTATCTTGTTATCAGCAACGAATTATCATAACAGCTATCATAACTTACAAAACAGTTTTAGAACCTATGAAAATGAGACAAATCTAACATTCATCATGACAAATCTTTAGGGACAAAAGCAATGATTTATGTAATTCAAAACTAACTGTCAACATTTATATTCAGGTATCTATTTTGTTTGTTACAAATTGTAGTACAGTGGAACCCGGTTATATCATCGCTCTCGGGACCTCTCTATTAGTTGCATGACAACGTAAAATGCAAATAAATCTTAAATTACGATTTTCTAAATGATAAGTAACTCAAAAGAAGCTGCAATTTTTGATACTTATTTCAATTTCAAGGAAACTATCAAGGGTACTTTGTTTCAATGTCTTAACCATAATTTTGTTTTTTTTCTGTTTCAAAACCATAATTTTGTTTTTTTTTCTGTTTCAAATTCTGCCAAAGTTTCGGGACAGAAATCCCGTTAGAGTAGGCCTCTCCTACAGGGAGAATGGGATAAAGTGTTACTAACAAAAGCATGAGTTGCCTTTTTGAAAATTACTCTAGACAAACCAGATTCCGGATTTAAGCTCTTCGATGAACTCCCTTTTAGTGTAAAAAAGACTAGTCAAATTGGTTGCTCTTAACCAAAAATATTTACAGAAAACACCCACCGTCAGCCCCACTGCCAGCCTCACCGCTGGCACGCTCTGTACTATTCTTAGCAATGGCTTGCTAACCTTGGCTTCCGTCCTTCGAAAGCTGTTGTCCAACAAGTGTTACAATGGTTTCAATGCAAAGCGAATGCTTTTGGTAATTTGGGCACCAATTTTGAAAGTAAACGGTTCAGCCATATGGTAACTTTTGCCACAGCAAATTCTGTAACACATCATGAAATTCACCATGTAATCATCCACATCAGCTTCCACAATAGCATCTTTGAAAAGATCATCATAGGCTTTTAAAATAACTTCCTTATTTTTGAATGAAAGGTTGTTTTTATTTAGACAAATTCATACTCCGAGCCAAGTTGAATTCGGCTCGGGTGGTAGCCAAATGAGCCTAATGTCTTTAACAATGTTGTTCATACCAATTAACCAGGAGGTCAACTTTGAAGATGTGTTACTTGGTCCTCTTTGTCCAGTGCCATCATGTCTGTGTTCATCTTCAGCGGTCTCACGACTTTCATCAAATTTTTTAGAGCAAAAACACTACAACTTGAGTGATGGCGAGTGCCCACCCCTCGAGGTTGTTCATTCTAAATTTATAAGCCTAATCTCATCTGTACTTGATTCCCCCTCGTAGATGCGGTGTGTAATCAGAAATGAAAGATATTTTACCAAAAATATAGCGCGCAAAAAAAGGGCATACAGATTTACCTCAAAACGACGATATATCCGGAGTGAGGCGACGTTATAAGCGGAGTCAATCAATTTAAAAACTGTAAGAATGAATCGGGACTTTGAAAAATGGACCATAAAAGCTAATTGACGCAATAAGCGGAGACGATAGAAGAGGGTTCCACTGTAATTATTGATAAATTGGATAGGATATAACAAGCTATCTTGCATTGTATGAATTTGAAATTTCATGGGAAAAATGTGTTTTCTATGAACAGTATAAGGAATGTTACTCTGCTTCCTCCTCCATCCCCTCAAAATGTAAACAATAACAAACGCCGGCTCTGGGAGGCACATCGAGATTGGCTGTGTACTATCAAGTACACTTGGCAGTACTTTGACTTGAATGATTTATTTATTTCTGGTCGCAGAAACACGACATATACAGTTTTAGATTTGTATGGTTCCTATTGATCGACCTTACGGATTATGATATTCCACGTCACAAAAAGATATTTTTCACAATGTCTTTGTTGCTTCTTTGGATTCATATTTGTTATTATTGAGTAGATAGGTCCCAGGTCTTGATTATATTTTAGCTTTACTTTCTTCCTCCCTGATGTGCATAAGGAGTCTTTCCCAAATTTCAACAATTCTGGTGATAATCGACTTCTTGGCTTCTTGGGGACGGTGGGCTCTGGACGATCTTTGGCGCGCGTTCTTTTCACCCACATGAACCTCCATTCGTCCGGATGTAAGGGGATGATTTAATCAGTCTTTTCCACAAAGCCAAGCCAGCAGAGCTATTTCACGCACTGCAATAACGTCTATAGAAACCTAGTTTGTTTTCTGTAGAAGCTCCTTATATTCCACGTGTTTTCTTGCTGGTATATTCAGGGCAGCTTTCATGGCTGCAGAGTGGAGAGAACTTATCTTCCTCAAGACTGGATCATTCGAGTCGAGTGCGTCTGAAATAACCTCAATGCCGTCTCTGAGTTTTGATGTAAAAATTGTTTCAATCATTTCCGCGACCACCACTGATGGAAGCTTCCAAGCTAAGCGACGTAGAATCCCGATTCTCTTCCGTAACTCGGGCTCCAAATTATTCAGATGGCACTTCCAAGATAGATTTATGCTGAAAATGAAACCGAGAAGCACTTCGGCAGTTGTTTGTTCTATTAGAGAATTAGCTCATTAGCTTTGCAATGACCAAATCAACGTCCAAGGTGTCAAAAGCAGCTGAAAGATAAAAAA
>NC_081449.1:4107844-4115012 GCF_007210705.1 Tigriopus californicus | reverse complement strand
GCCATGATCAAGTCTGCCATGATCAAGTCTGCCATGATCAAGTCCGCCATGATCAAGTCCGCCATGATCAAGTCCGCCATGATCAAGTCCGCCATGATCAAGTCCGCCATGATCAAGTTCGCATGATCAAGTTCAAGTCTGCCATGATCATGTCCGCCATGATCAAGTCCGCCATGATCAAGTCCGCCATGATCAAGTCCGCCATGTTCAGCCTGCCATAATGAATTCTGAGTAATAGTAGGGAAGTTCACAAAAACGAAAAAAGGCTCTTATTACACATTACTTCTTGGGTCTCTAGAATTCAGATTCGGCCAAACTCAAGCAGTCACTTTTCAAGTTAGATTTCTCATTACTTCAGAACATTATATTTCAAGTAAATTTCCCCCGAGTTTTGCATTAATAAAAATGAGCCCTCCCCTTTAATGGACGTTATTGGGTCATAAAAGCATCTTTTTGCTTACAGGGCTGCACAATCTTCCTTGTCATCAAATATTAGTCCCCCACGGGGCTGATCCTGTATTTCATCGCGTAAAGGAATGTATGACACATATTGAGGTCAAATCTGTGTAGTCATCCTTCTTTACGAAGATGTCACAAGATGAGATAAGTTCCAGCAAGTCCGCCAGAACCAAAATGTTCAAGGCCATTGAGAATGCCTAACAGAGTAAGTATATTCTAAAGTATTATTTGGAGCAGAATGTAATGATTACGTTTGGCTGTGTGTTAACTCGGTGAAGTCGTCATAATTTGAGGGTTCCCCTTGGTTTTTTTATTTGCGAACTACTTTACCGCTACCAGGATTGGAATCTCAGCATTTTTGCATTATTTGAATTAAAACACATCCATTCAGATAAAGTGCAACTGGTTTTCGTCACATGTGTGCATTCTTGGGGAAAAATGTGAATTTGAACTACAATTAGATTGTGTAAAATTAGATTTTGGTCAAAGGGTTTGGGAGTTTAAAGTCAGTTGATGTAGTTTATAGTGATTTTGACAAGGCGCTGAAGAGTAGATAGTTCCCAATTAGTTAGCAGGCTTCAAGAGCTTGAAACCTGATTGGATAGAAAACTTCGTTTGTGGCAGAAACCAATTGGTTAAGGTCTAGGGATCTCTTAGTGACACAACCCCGCAGAATTCATGACTTCAAGTTGGATTTGCCAGAGGGCTCCATTTTACGAGCTCTTCTTTTCTCTTCTATTCATTGTTCTGATTCAAAAGGTTACTGTTATGAACTGCATCTTCTTGTAGTGACGATGTAAAATCAGATTCGGGAAGGAATGACCATGACCCAAATAACTTTGCAAAATAACTTAGATCAAATTTACTCTTAGGTCACCGAGAGTAATATGACCTATAACAAGATGAAATTCAGGTCAATGGCCGTGGGTTCGACGCCATCAAAGGCTTTATCAGTCCCGATATGAAAATGGCGGTAAAGCTATTAAACAGGTTTCGTCCATGAAAGATTTAAGTGTATTCCTCAAACTTAACGGAAAATTTGTAGAGCATACCCACTTGAATGTTGGTAAAGTTTTTCAAACAAGTCGTTAGATATATTGGACGTTGAATTCCAGAGAAAGTATTGCCATGCTAATTTTGTACTTCGTCTATTTGACTCTCCATTTGACTCTCCCTATTTTCTTGAATATGTCCCAAGACTGTCTGCAACCTAATACCATATACCTTAACACAATAGCAAGATCTGTTGTTATATATCATTCAGTTACTTAACTTGATTGACAATTTCAGGATGCTTCAAAATATGAGTTTGACCTCTCAGTACGAACAAAAGGTGCTTTGCATCTTGGTGGCACTTCGACGGTGAAGCATTACTCAAATAGATTTATTTTGCTTGTTAAGCTGTGCTCTTTGGCCAGAAAGTAATCTGTATATAATAAGATTCAAAACTTATAGAAGCTGGAAGTTATGAAGCTTGATTATATTATAACCGACCGTGGTTTTGTTGATGATGATGCTACGGTACTTTGCCGCTAGTTCAGTGGCCAAGGAAAGTCGACTTATTGCTGGAATATTCCTGGACGTGGATATTTAAAAGATTGTTATTATATATTAGTTCGTCATAAAACTTTAGTGAGTTACTTTCAAAAGTGGCTGGTTTCTTTCCGCATATTTAAATGTACTATTCACTTTCCCTACTTTTCATTGCCTTTAAATAGCAGAAATCGGAGAGAAATGTTTTATTTGCTCACATTTATCATTTAGGCAAACTTTGTGACAGAATGTTTCTAGTGTAGACGCACCATTATTTCCCCCGTTCAGCCCTCATTTTTTCTCCTTCCCCACGCTTGAACGCGGTCTCGCTTCATAAGTGTAGTTCATGGTTGTGGGTATACTTCAGACAAAGGGATTTTTTCCTGGGCACGGTTTTCCTTGGGAGAATTCACCACTGACGAACGTTATCGTGGCGGAGCTTAATTTGGAGGGGTTGACCTCGATCATGGTGGAGTTGATCATGGCGGACTTGATTGTGGCGGACTTGATCGTGGCGGACTTGATCATGGCGGACTTGATCATGGCGGAGTTCGCCCTGGCGGAGATTATTGTTGGCGGAGTTACTCCATTTCGGTTGATTGTTCGTGGGGGAGTTCACCCTGGCGGAATTCACCATTGGAGGAGTTCACTGTGGCGGAGTTCATCGTGGGGGAATTTGATGGTGGCGGAGATCACTATGGCGGAGATCACCGGGCGGAAATCCACAGGCGGAGAATACGTTGGGGGAAACCGATGGCCACCGATTTACGTATTAGGATTTATTATTCTCGGGCACAGTCACATGTCACATTTTCTCCTCTTCTTCGGAAATGGCGGTACTCGATTTCGGGAACTTCTTCTCCAGTTTGAGGTTGTCATCGTTGTCTCTCCTCTTTCGTCATTGGAACTATCTTCTTTCGTCTGTCTCCTCCATGGGAGTTTTTGGGTAATGAGAGGGTCTAAGAAGGCCTATTTCTCCATAAGATTCGTCCCATGTCTTCCAGCTTCGACCATTTTCGGAAGATTTCAAGTACTGTAAAGACTCGATTCCAATGTTTTGAGATCGGGTTCCTTAAGCATTGCCTTGCTTGATCCCCCATACCAAGATCACGGAGTTTGCGGGCACGACTGTCATAGCGAGTTTTCATCAAGGATTAGCCAGATCAGCCAACTCCAACTCGTTGGTTGATCAAATAATATACATAAATAAAAGTCAAGTAAAATAAATAATCTTCTCGTCTTGAACTGCTGGGATTCCAATCCCGGTAGCGGTAAGGAAGTCCGCACAAAAAAAAATGAAATTCTTAAAATATGCTTTTCGGAACTTGGCCGCTTGCAAAAGTACTGTAAATCGCTAATTAACAACTGGTTCTTTTTCATATAAAATCAATGTAAAAGTGAGCGTTGTTTTTTATTATCGGAATTATAAAACTGTCATGTTTTTTTTGAATTTCTAAACCATAAACCAGTTTGTGAAAATGTCTTGCATATGTAAGAGCGGCTTTACACCAGGATGGAAAATAGAGATTGAACCCGGTTTGAGGATTGAAGTTGGAGCAATGCTAGGGCGAGTTCGACAAAATACTAGTGTAAAACTATATATATTACACCTTGACATTTAATGCCATATCTTTGGGCCAAATTTACAACTATCAAAAAGTTGTGAGTTTTGGAAAAACATGATAAATAAAAAAAAAAGATTATCTAACAGCAAGTTCATGTTTCATTAGCAATGATCACCACACGTATTTGAATCAACTACAAATAGATTTTGTCTTTGGAGGTTGTAGTAGGCCTGTCTTATTATATAATTTCGTTTTGATAGTAATAGTTCAAGTTGTCTTTGTGCCAGGTATTAAAAAAATATATAAACATTTTAGTTTTGTTGAAAAACGAGGGTTTCGGTATTGTCCATTTAAGCCTTTGAAAGAAAATATGGCATAAAATTGCAAATATTCATTGAATTATGTGGTCTTTCCTGGTGCTGAACTATTATGAGAAAAAGACGAGTAAGGTTACCTTTCTTATAGTTGCATAAACTTGACTCGTGGCATAGAAGTCATATGTTGTGAATTATTGAAATGAAAAGAAGGACAATTTAAGGATTACTCTATCTCCATTAAGAGTCATGCTTTTCATGTTTCATGTGCGAGAGAGCAACATTCTCTTTTTTGTGCCTCCCACGGTGCAATTAATACGAGAGGTTGCAGAAAGACAACTGATGCGTAACACCTCATATATTATCATATAAAAGAGTGAAAATCATAATGATTACTCCTTTGTGAAAGCCTTTCAAAATGAAACTAGAGATGAAAATATGTTTGTGCCGAATAACATAGTAATGAAGTTTTTGAAGGTTGAAATTATAATTATTTTTTGAAAAAACCTACCTAAACTTTCAATTTAGCATTGAACATTGTTTTAACTGTCGCATTAGATATATTATTAGCATTCAAAACTTAAACAAATGCCTATCTAGTTGAAGTAATCTAAGATTACATCTTCCTTTTTTCTCAAAGTTGGCTTAATATGAATAGATTTTTTCCACCAACGAGATATTAACATGGTCACTTGTAGTAGAGATTTTTAATCGCATGTTACTTTAATCAAAAGTAATAACTTGTGAAAATAAATTGATAAACATGAATTTTCAATAACTTGCCAGAGTTTATCAGGATATGTGTTTATACTTCTGCATGCTATGGAAAAACAATCAAATGTAAGAACTATGGTACATGTAATATTGCTAAAAATTCAATTGAATTTCAACAAAGTGTCAAAAGGTGTATCTACAAACCATACGTAATGTTACAGTTATTCATTATTAAATCTAAAGTTGAGCAGAAGCAAAAAAGAATTTTTCTAGACAGTGTTCTCTTTGTCTTTTTAGTGTAGAAATTGCTTGTTACACGTCAAGGCTTTCAAAGCATTGCCTATCAGTATTGTAGATTCTACTCTTTAAGACTATAGTTTACCTACCTTTTGTTTGGTGTAACCTTTCTGCCACAAGTGGCTGAAAATGGCAGAAAGTGGCAGAAAGTGGCAGCAATTGTTTGAAGGTGGTCAAAAATGGCCGCCGGTGGTTAGAATGGCCGATCTTGATTCTAAAAGATGTAAAAGACAAGAAGGATCATATGGGTTGGATAAGTTTTTCAAGTGTCCTTTGCTACAAAGCATATTGATATAGCATTGGCTGAAATGCAAAATGTTCCTCAAATATTTATATTTATACTGTTTGATGGTTGATTGAATTGATAATAGTATCCATAGACCACTTGCAGTATCCAAGGCCAAGCCACAACACTTATCCTTTTTTTCACACTCATCAAAACTGTTATTGAATACGATATAACTTTTTATATGCAATTGTCGCCATTTTGACTCTAAAAAGTTTAGGTCCAATGGCATCCCTGACTCAACTCGATTGCAGTGGCAAAATTCAAACTCGATCACACACCAATGACGTTTAGTGGTTGTATCTCATATTCGATGCAAAATACCCATCCCAACGTGTCAAAATACGCACAGGTAGGCTTCAAATTAACGGAAGTGATCGTAAATACAAGAAAAAAGAGGATTTAGAGTAATACCAAGAATTATATTTTCTGCCATTTTCTGCCATTTTTTGCCACTTATTTTGGACCAATTTCTTCCATTTTCTGCCACCAATTTCTGCCAGGTGGTAGAAAATGGCTTTTAATAATTCTTCATCCCTGCTTAGAGCTCTAGAGTAAAGTCATCTCTTTACAATTGTATTAATATGACGCTTGAGACATTATCCGAGTTCTTGTGCTTAAAGCGATAATTGCGCTAAAATTGTTTGTTCTTAACGCTCATATTTATGGAAAGTTGTAGTCCCTAATCCTATGTGCACTGTTTGCCTGTTTAAGTTCTATCTCAATGAAATCCTTGAAAAGGCTTTAGCACAAATACTCAGATATTCATCGTGATTGTCATGTAAACTAAAAATTTGCGACGATAACAATGGCCACCAGGGTAAACTTAGATATGATGAAATAGCAACGCACCCCGAGTGCTCGCTTCGTAAATAAGCATGTTTGCCCACAAAGGCTGAGATTAAAATCGAAGTTGGATTGCTCCTAAAAACAAGAGGAAAACTTTACGGTTTCTGTTTCCAAAGCTACGAGGCTCAACTTGAAAGAAAAGTTTGTGCTTTCTTTGCGAATCGTTGGTCAGTATCACTTTGAAGTATGACGTCTGGGTTGAGTTTTCTGCTTCTGAGTTTCGCTCATAATACTTTTGCATCAACTTTGGTCCTTTCTCCAACATTAACGAAAGCGCAAAATTGGGAGTCTCTGGAACAAGAACAGGTATTAGTGCAATACTTTGGAGAGACATGATATATTTTGACAAAAAGGGTCAGCCAAAGTGTTTCATAATTTTCATTGACACAACATGTCAAATATTCAGACCGAGAGACCCTTGTATCTTTTTGGGGACTTGTTACAATTCTAAGCATCTTGAACGATGACTCAATTGACTTTGATAAAGTACACCACAATCTTGGCTAGTTAGATGGCCTTTCATTTAGAAAAGCATCACCTTTCAATCTTAGACCAATCAAGAAGCTCTTGAAATACAATTATAGACTGTGAACGAGCCTCCCGCCAAGTTGGCCTGCTCTTGGTCATGGCAGCTTTGAGCCACTTTTTGAATTAAACTAATAAAGTAAGAAACGTAGATAGTATCTTCAATTAAAGGGAGGTCGTATTAATAATATTTACTTCTAAAGAAGTGCTGGAATTCCAATCGCAGTAGCGGCAACGAAGTCCGAACAAATGTGGTTGATTGCAAAGTTATATTGTCAAAAGCTTATCTAGCTGATCAAGAGCAGGGCGACAATTCGAAGTTTATGTAGTGTTCACTACATAATTTTGGACATATCTTCTAAGTTCTCTAAGCATAGTTTTGGGCTCAAATTTGACCAAGTTCATCTAATCAACAAGATCTTGTGGTCGTGTAAAGTGCTTATTTGAAAAATGATGAACGGTTTAGCATATAAAAAATATTTGTTTCCGTTCGCAGTCCACATCTCTAGAAGTCCGTGGATTGATCCAGCTAATTGCTAGTAAAAGTCTGGCTCAAGTGGTACTCGTAAGAGTTCTTTGATATCCCAACCTTTTTGACGAACTTGAGTTCTTTGGTGGACTGAAGC
>NC_081449.1:4107721-4107813 GCF_007210705.1 Tigriopus californicus | reverse complement strand
CTATTTTGATTTCGCAAAACTAGATTAGGCTAATACAATTACTTTTCAATGGCCGACATCCTACACGGCCAATTCATGACGGACTTAGGCTT
>NC_081449.1:4107609-4107691 GCF_007210705.1 Tigriopus californicus | reverse complement strand
GACCTTGATCAAATTTGTGCTCAAAATATGACTATTTTTCGCATGACTTGCAAATGTCATATTTTGAATCAATATATGACAC
>NC_081449.1:4103251-4107573 GCF_007210705.1 Tigriopus californicus | reverse complement strand
GCCCCAGTATTATAAATTGCCGTTTTAAATCGCAGACAAATGAAAATTTTGAATCTACTGGACTGCTCACTTTGTGTGCACTGCAAACAATCTAAAGATCTTGAACGACCTTGATCAAATTTGTGCTCAAAATATGACTATTTTTCGCATGACTTGCAAATGTCATATTTTGAATCAATATATGACACCTAGGCACACATTTAATTTAAAAAAGGTACAGTTACTTGCCCGCCAGCCCAATCTCTGCATTTGAAATATAACGTAATTAAATTAACGGATCTGATCCTCTCTGGCTAGTGGGCAAAACTCTGCCAGATATTTTAGACAGTAGTCAAATCCGTCGATTTGGCGATATTAAAATACTTGAATTACACATAATTGTCTAACAAGCAAATTGATTTTTTTAAATTTATTTCTTGGTTCCCATGTATTGAATCAACGCTATAACATTCATGCTTCAGACCATGGTAGTCATAATGAATGCAAGAAAGCGGGTTTGTCCAAACTGCAGTAGTCCCTGCAGTAGAAGCAAGCCAAACGGCCCATGGCACTCTTTTTGCAGCAGGCAGTATTAAAAAATGGCAAAATCAAAACCTTAAAATCATTTTCTAGTTGTTCATTTGCAGACACGGCGGGCAGACCTACGTAGAGCTAATAAAAAGCCTCATGGTTCAAATTTGTCGACAATTTCTTTTCACATCTCGCAGCCTCGTGCTAGCCTTTTTAACGGGTCAAAAGCCATGAATATTGAATATGTTTTTGCATGAAAACAAAAATTGCGTTCTGTGAATACTAAAATTGAGCCTCATCTAAGAAAACATCAGAATATCAAAAAATCATGTACGTAGGCAAAACCAATCATTTCAATTACCTTCATTTTTTGTCACTTTGGACAATCATTTTACAAGAAAGCTAAAAATCGTAATTGATAACTTTTGCCTTCTTCATCATTCAATTTTTCGAGTACTCCTGCTGATGGTGATGGATATTTGCCCGTTTTCGAAATTACGATGCACTCTACTGTACACAAAACTGTGTCCTATCCCATCGTTGTCACCTTCTTCATAGAATGTTCCATTGGTCTGCGTGTTGAAATGCAGATCAACCAATTGTCCAGGAGTGGCCTTCGATCCAGAGGAAGGGATGTGTCTTTACGGGAGTTACCATTCCAATCCATCTAATGCCGGAGAAAGCTTTGTAGAAGTCTGGATGGTGGGTAAGTGTTTAAAACACAAAAAGTTGTGCAAAGTTCAATGTACCGGAAGCAGTTCAAATGTCTGATTCTCTTCCAGAATCGGCGGAAAAGTACGAGGTCAAGGAGAATTCCCAATCAGTACTTTTGCCTCGTAACTATTGTCAATTCTATCCAGATTGGGTGAAAAAATCAAATGGGAAGGCCTACAAGTTCTCATCTCAAGCAAAGACATGGCAAGAGTGTCAAACTCATTGCCACGCCCAAGGTGGACAAATGATAGTGGTAACAACGAAGGAGGAAGAGAACATCTTATTCGAGCTGTCCGGTATTGGCAGTGGTGATCCCTGGATATATTTTGCATTGCTGAAAATCAGACCATGTTCCCATGATTTCAGGCTACCACGAGACTTGGATCGGTTTGACCAATCCCTACGGAATAGTGTGTTATGATGACACTTGTGATGGTCAAACGATATGGAATGATGGGACGAGATTTAGATATGACACAGCCATATACTCCAAACGTTTCGAGTTCAATGAAGGCAGCTATTGTATTCGAACTCGGAGCTCCGAATACAACGATAGACACTGTCAGATAGGAATGGCAACATTATGCGAAATCACATGCTTTTAGATTTAGTGGCGGATCTGCGTTGTGGGATGAATGAATTTGACCAAGGACCCGGAGAATGTAAACCCACAGGCTAAGGACGCGAATCGTTATCTTCTCTCTTAGTCAATCAACGTTGTGGGTCACTCCATGATCAACCCATTGGGTTCCCAAAAAAACGTGTTTTAAATTTCAGCTCAATCGAACACCTAGGTAATGAAAAGGTCAAGAAAAGCCACTGCATAAACGTACAAAAAATGGATGAGTTAGTCCTCTAGTAAAAGTTAAACCAAAGGAATAATCTATGTTTCTCATACTGGGGGTCTCATTTTGAAGACTTTACAGGGTACATGATTTGCCCCTCGCAGAGACGAATAGTGAAACCTCAATAAAGATTAAACTGTAGTGATTGTGTAAAAACAGAGAGATGTGAAACTAATCAACTTTTCCACCAGATCAAACTTAATAAACGGCTATCCTAATCATTTCTAAACTTGCTTACATTTGAATCATTTGTTGGGGAAGATAATTTTTGGTTTTTGCCTGTTTTTCAGAACAAGTCTATGTATTACACTGTGGAATTTTCCTTTCATTGCCAATTTCCATGATTATGAAAATTGATAACTTTCGTCTGAATCAAATATTACGTCGAAAAATAACACTAATTATTCCATAACGATGACCAAGAATGTCTTTTAAATTATCTTTTTCTACGAAAGAAGTATCTTTTACCGAAATGAAAAAACCTTCCCACCAAGCCTTTGATTTCTGCGATCTTGCATTTGAAGAAATGAATGGAAATAAACGAACAAAAAGATCAAAAAAAGGTATTCAAAACTTAGATGTGGGACATGAGTCAACTCTATCAATAAGTCAACCACAACGGTTTTTGGACTCCTTTTTAACCTTTTTATGTGACACAAGCATTTGATATATTTTGTTACCTTCTGACAAATGACCCATTTCTAATAAAAAGAGCTATTATTATTGTTTATCCATTTTGCCGCTATACACAACGCTTATATGGATAATTTTGATTCATTCAAAAAATGCTCGTGCTCATTCACATCATACTAGTCATCTACAATATAAAGGTTGAACACGTAAAATTCCGGACATGAAAAATGGTGACTTTCTAAGCGTGTGCAACTTATTTTTAGAAACTTCAATAATATATAACCATACATAAGGGTAATTCTAATTAATGAAATTATCATCACAGTTTTATCTATCTTAAAGGTCCAGTGACCTTACTTTGCTCCTGACCCTAGCCATCAACTTCTGCACGAGGTCAGAATCGACCTTCCTAACTGCTCATAACCATTTAATTTTGCATTCGTCTTTAGATTTTATGGTCAAGTATGTTTTCTTCAATACTCCTTTCACAAATGACCAAGTTTCTTTGATTGGTGTTATTTCTGGGTTCCATTCTTGGCTACAAAATTGATTTCATTTTGCTCTTCCCATTCCATTCTGCCTTACCAAAGTGACAACTTGCCAGTTGGGCCAAAAAAATGCCTCTACATTAAATTTTCTTCGTTGATGCGATCTGGTCAACTTGAGCTTTCTTGGACCTTAACTCTGACCTTTCTTTGACCTTTTGAACAAAAGATTAAGATTTCTGATTCTCATAGTCACATCTCTGCTTGAAAATTGGTGGATTTGTTTTATAAATATCAAATAGCTTTGGTATCACATTTGGGATCAAATGGATCATCATTTTTATCCTTTCCATGGTTTTCTCCATACTTAGGTTGTTCATGAAGCAGTTTTATACGCTTTATACAATCGATTTTGTCAAATCAACTTTTGTCGCAAGATGAACTGGCATCCTTATTTTCAAGGAATTCGTGCACAATGAGATTTCGGCGATGTTTTTTCGAGCTTCCAGTGTCTCAATTCTTGGAAAAAACAACATTTCTTTTAATTAAAGACATTTGTCACCAATGAACAAAACGATATTTCAAAAGTGTATCCAGAATTTATTCTTGTTAACTTCAAACATTATGACGACTCTTCTATGTCCGGGTTTCTACGTGTTCAACCTTTATGTCAAACATTCTAGTCAAGAAATTAAGTAGTTATCAATTCCATCCAACTCCTTGGGGGTGAATGTGCTCACCCACAAGTATTTGACGGTTCCCATACGTTTCCCCCAACAGTAATCTACACCAGCGGATTTCTGCCACGTGATCTCCATTGTAAACTTCCTCAACATTGAATTCCGCCAGCATTGAACTCCCCCACGTTGAACTCCGCCAGGGATAACTCCGCTAACTGCAACCTCCGCCAATGTAAGCCTCACCATGGTAAACCCCGCCACATTCAACTCCGCCAGGGATAACTCCGCCAACGGCAATCTCCGCCATGACAAACTCTGCCAGCAACAAATTAAGCCAAGAGTGAACTCTGCAAAGGCAATCTACACCAGAGTGAACTCGGCCAACGGCAATCTCCGCCATAGAAATCTCCGCTAACTGCAACCTCCGCCAATGTTAGCCTCACCATGGTAAACTC
>NC_081449.1:4094589-4100584 GCF_007210705.1 Tigriopus californicus | reverse complement strand
TTTGGGCTCCAATGATTCAGCAGGTTTGCAAAAGGTCGAGCAGGTCCAAAGATGCTTTTCTAGAAACATTGCGGATATGAGAAAGCTTTCGTATTGGTTGAGGTTATAAAAATTGGGATTGTACAGTATTCAAAGAAGGTACAAAAGGTATCTGATACTGTACGTCTTCAAAACTGTCCATGAGCTTTGTCCCAATCCAGGATTTAGGGTCAATTGTAGTGACCGTAGAGGTTTAATGTGCGTTTTGAGAGCACCTTCAAGCCCTTGAGAATCCAGGCTAGTTCAAACAATGAAGTCCACTTCTCTTCTTTCTCAGGCTCCTTCATTGTTTAATTTGCTTCCCTCTAATATTCGTAGGGAATACGTAGGCCTTGTTGATCCGGTAGCATCTTTCAAGTCAGACTTGGATTTTTTTTTAGATAACATTCCAGATCAACCTTACATTCAAGGACTGACTCGGTCTGCCAACTCAAATTCTTTGGTAGACCAAATATCATATAAAGATTGAAAGGTAATAAATAGACGAAGTATAACCTTTCATTCTAATAGTACTGGGGATTTCAATCCCTAAAGCCGTTAGAAAAGCCCGTGAAAAAACAAACTAATCAAAAATAATTTGCTCGTTTGGTAAAAATGTTACCAAAAGGTAATATTATTTTCCCCAGATCTCAATTCTATATTTGAAAATTTGTGGACCATTCACGTTGCGCCTCCTTGCAAATTGATTTAACAGGGTTCAGGGTTGGGTACTTTCATCTTCAACCTTTCTGGAACAATTCCAACAAGTTATTTGACAAAATGCAGGTTTTGAATTTATTCCATAGGTGTGTATAATATTTCTTGAGTGAAATGATAAAAGAAATGAAGAACTTTGTTTCAAGTAAGGTCACAGGAGAATCCTTAACATTGGCAAGGAAACGACAGGAAAACATGGAATTTGTGATTCTTTGATAACATCCCCCGCTCAGATCTTTTCAAAATTGGTGTGGAAACTCTCGTAAGCATGTTCCAGGTGCGATTCCTTTTTCTTGAAGCCTATAAATTTGACAACCAAGGTGCATCACTCTTATGATCACATCTAAAGTGATATAAAGTGTATATTAATCTTCATGAACCATTTAAGGTTATTGGGAAGATATAAATGGGGGAGAGTTGTTTGACTGAGCTGAGGGCAGTTAGTCAGAGAAAGGGGCTTGGGTTACAGCTACATTTTGGAACTGGTCATGTAAGGGAAGGAGGTAAGCTGAAGACAATAATTTTGGGAGCTCCAGATGTGCGTAGATGGCAGTTGTTTGTCAATCGTAGTACATCTTAAATTCATTCATGCTTTGGCAATTTCTCAATCTAAGAGGAAGGTTATTTCAAATTTGTACTGATCTGATTGTAAAGAAGTATTTCCGGACGTCCAGTCTAGCCTTTGTTTCCCAGCGTTTGATTGCTCGTCGAAACCTCATGATCAATAGGACAGTATAGGTCTTCCGGGTGAATTGGATCGAGTCCTCGCATTATTCTGAAAATTTGGATTGCATCTCCTCTCTCTCGCCGTTCCTTCAAGCTCGTCAATCCCAGGTTTTGAAGCTTTTCTTCGTATGAGCCTTTAAGTCCGTTTATCATCCGAATCGCGCGCTTTTGCACTTTTTCGAGTGCATCTATGTCTTTTTGTAACCATGGGTTTCATGATTGCACAAAGAACTCCAGGTGGGGACGGACGTATGTCTTGTAGATATTGATAAACACCTCCTCTGTCCGCAAGGAAAAGGTTCTTTTTACTTGACCTAATAGGTAGGAAGATCAGCCACAAACAAGATGAAAAGTACTTGTCCAAGCACACTTCCTTGGGCAACTCCACAGGTGACGTCTGCCCACTTTGAGGCTTCCCCATTGAGAACGACTCTCTGTGCTCGGTCTTGTAGCCAGCCGTGGAGCCATCTCAGCACTGAGGATTTCAGACCTATTCGGCGTAGCTTCTCGACAAGAATATCGTGAGGAACTAGATCAAATCCTTTTTTTTTAAGTCAAGGTAGATGACATCAACGTGGAATCCTTTGTCTACATCTCGTGTAACGTGATCAAAAAACTGGATGAGATTGGAAGAACAGCTTCTGTTCGGCATAAGCCATGTTGGTTTTCCGGGATGATATCATTTTCGTCAGTAAACTCATAAATATGGTCCTTGATGATAGACTCCAGAAGTTTTCCAATTACGCTCGTCAAAGATATAGAGCGGTAATTTTTAGTCAGGGTTTTGGGCCCGGATTTGTGTACGGGGGTTACATTTTCGAATTTCCACTCGCTTGGAATTTCTCCCGAATTCATGCTCTCTTGGAACAACTGTTGCAATGGAGCATGTAGAGATGGGGAAGTATTTTTAAGAAATCTGGTGCTGAGTCCCAGAGTCGAGTCCCATTCGAGATTATCGATGGCTTCTTTCACCGCCCTAATCGAAATAGAAATGCTATTATACGCGTTTTTCTCGCTTTTGGCTAGTTGGATCACGAGGAGAACGTTGAAATATTGACACAAAATAGTCGTTTAAAGCGTTTGACTTATCGTCTTATTCGACTCGAATCAAATGATCATAAGTGCACCTTGGTTGTCTTCTAGACCATTCCAAACTTGTGCAAACGTTCCTCAAGGGTAGGAAGTTCTACTATGGACTTGCAAGATTCCAAGTTGAACTGGTATATTGAGCGAAACATTTTCATAAGCTTTCCGCTCTCAATCTCTTTGTTATCCTCTTTCAATATCTTTCTCAAATGGTCCACATTTTGGAGCAATTATTGGCACTCATCAATCATCTTCATAAGCTTTCCGCTCTCAATCTCTTTGTTATCCTCTTTCAATATCTTTCTCAAATGGTCCACATTTTGGAGCAATTATTGGCACTCATCAATCATCTTCAGAATCAGACCTGTGATAACACTCTACACGGATAAAAAGTCGTTTGGCCCACGAAATGGTTAGAGGAATGTCTAATATGAGGCAAAAGTGAAGCCAAGGAAGAGCATATACTTGTAGGAGCCTTATGGATGGATCCTTGTGCTGAAGAAGGATGGACTTACGCTGGACTGAATTAAAATGCTTGGGCATGACCTAAGGGGTAGAACTACTGGAAATCTCTCCTTATGGACCACAAGGTTCGTTTGTGGTACACTTTCACTCTCTCATCCATTACATACCTCTTTGAAACCGAACTCCAATGGAAAAGAACCTTGGTTCACATGAAAAAATATTTGAGCCGCGTTGCTACTGATGTCTAACAATTTTGGCTCGCTTCAAGGTTTTGAGTAACGCAATCGTTTCACCTTTTTTCACTACGATTTTGAACGTAATGTCAGAGGGTGAACAACACGTGGGTCTTCCTCGTTTGGTCAAGGGTGCGTCTTGGCTCTTCTTTATTAGTGACAGTTGCTAATAAATCGACGGTAGGATCTTACGAATATATTCCAAAGTGCTATCATGTGGGCATGGATGGTGACAGCCAGGATAAATCGTGGCAAAACACCGCAGACAAAACCACCTCGGTCTGGTGGGCGATCGTGGGATTGGTCATCCATCTCTGCATGCAACTTTGAGATGTGGCTTCGACCTTCGACTGACACTAATATTATTGAAACTACATTGAACTAAGTACGTCACTAGGAAAATGGAAGAATCCCCCAAAACAGTCGAACTTATTGATTGCTCAATAAAAGAAAACGAATCGAGTTCTCTTCCGTAATTTGCTTGATTATTGGGAAAAACTTGGTTTTTGGAATTTTCAATAGTACAAATCATTGCTCAATAAGGATCCCTATGCCCTCCAAAAGAAGGGGTGTGCGGAAATGGTTTTATACGTCGTTTCTAAGGCTGTCTCGCCTTCCAAACTTCAAGCCGTTGCGAAATGTGCGTTCTTTTCAAAAGTTTGATATGGGCGGCACGTAGAAAAGTTCTTGGATTGTTCAATCACATGATTAGTTAAGGTCGAACGATAAACAATGTTGTTCCAGTTAATCGGAGTGGTTTTATTTGGAGCTCAACAAATTCATGGATCGACTTTGCTGTTAGCCCCATCTTTCATAAAGGCAAAATTTTGGAAAGTGACAAAGCAGGAGCAGGTAATTTGAGCATTTGAGCTATCCAATTGTCGTCAAAATAACAAATGATTGTCCATTGGGAGTAGCATTTCTTGTTCAGAAACTGAACGATCACTTGTTAAGTTGTAGGCCAAAGGGTCAATGAACATATAGCTTATATCTTCGTAAGTCCCGAGGCAACAAAGCATGTTCGTCACTTTTTCGTAAAATAATACCATTACAGAGTGGAACAGATATATCTTGTGTAATGCGTTGCAAATCCACAAATTGTCAAGGAGTGGCTTTCAATCGAGCTCAGAGCCTTTGTCTATACGGAGGCTTCCAAGCCGATCCAACAACCCTTGAGGGTGAAGAACACATCGAAGTTTGGATATTGGGTCAGTTGAGAGTGGGGTAGACGTGAAACCATTAATGTAACCCAATTTGTCTTGGCACAGGACCATTGGAAACTTATTTCATTACAGAGGACACTCGGATTGCCACCATTCCGCCCAATGATTGCCGACTTTATCCTGATTGGATCAGCAAACCCAACGGAAAAAGATACTTCTTCACATCTGAGTATATGCCCTGGTAAGATCAAAAAGAATTTTGCGAATCCCGACAGGCTCGATTGGCGACGGTCAAATCCAATGAGGATGAGTAGATTGTTTTTGAACTCACAGGTAAAATGTATAGAAGAAATTGCAGTCATTATTGTTGGGATTCTGGGATTCTATTTCTTTCTTTTAGCCGGATACGAAACTTGGCTGGGTTTGACCAATCGTGCCGGTGAAAGATGTGAGAATGAATCATGCAATGGGAAGTTATTTTGGAGCGATGGTTCAATGTTTCAATATGATCAAGCAATTTACTCCAAGCCCATGATATCGGATTGGGCAAACTTTTGCCTTCGGCTCCGGAGTAAAGATTATAACGACAAAGAATGTTCCGATTCTAAGGCTGGATTGTGCGAAGTCGTTTGCTCTTAGTCTGAACCGTCGTCCATTCATTACTGCAATGTGTAAGAAAGTAGAAATATTTCAACCTTCAATAAATTCCCCATCTTTCAATCGGCTTTCTCCGGATCGCCGGTCCTCCAATAATATTCTCTGATTACTCTATATTTGCGAAAGAGTATTAACGACCGAGTTTCCTTCAGTCAGGTTATTGAATGCTTATTGATTTTGGAATAACATAGGGAGGGGTTTATAAGATTGATTTGACCAGCCAAATCCTCACGATTGGTTTCTTTTAAAGGCCGGCTTTTGCAAAATATCTTGCTGCTTCATCCCAAGACCATGATTCATAAATCTATAGAAAATGATGAGCTTCAAGAAATCAGTCGCAATGTTGAGAGATAAAACTTTAAGTTTGATAGCTGTCATTTCACGCATACAACTAAAGAAACCATCTTATTGATATATTTAGGAGCCATTCCTTCCTTCCTTGTAGTCGCTAAAGGCGCGTTGTGGACCGATGGGTTTAAACTGATTCTTGTTCTGGGAATTTACAAGACATAATCAAGAAATTTGACATCATTTCAGTTCATAAGGTTAACATTTTCCTCTCCTAAAAATACTGAAGGTTTGAACCTCATGGAAGCTCATTTGCAGTCCATATCTCTGGAAGCCCTAGGGTAATTACTTCTAAAAAGTGACTCATTCAAGAGTTATTGGCCTAATTGAGACACGTATTTTATTAAAAGATGCTCGTCTTGTGTACTACGCAAGATGTGCTGAGAAGAAAGCCACCTGAGACATTCAACAAATAAATTTAAAGGAATTGATATTTGTGGGTATGCTCAAGGATAACATGAAGATTTGGGAATGATTGAGCCTAATGTCGGTTGTGGTTCATTTAAAACGTAATTTTGAAAAGTTGAATATGGGTCTTCCTCATGGCCTTAAAATATTTCAAAATGGCAGTGCCGCCGAAAT
>NC_081449.1:4091964-4094548 GCF_007210705.1 Tigriopus californicus | reverse complement strand
GAAATGCCACTTTTTGTGATCACCAAACCTTTCCCGCCAAGTAAGGCCTAAACTTTTGCGGCTGAAATTTTTGAATGTCAATTATTGGCATAATTATTGAACAAAATATGTGACTAATATCATTTTCGTAACCATTGATGGTATGTGCTTAAAACCAGGCATTTAGATAAACTTAAAATGTCTTTAAACATGTCTTAAATAACAACAACTGAAAAGTGCTAATTAGGTTTTCTTGATAAAGCAAGAATTTGCTCAAAATACAATCATCAATTCTCGTTTGCCACTAATATTATTTGTAGAAAATTAATTCAGAAACATCTTGACCAAATTTCAAGTAATTTGACATGTTTGCTATGTAACTAAGGTTCTCACACTGGGAATGGCCCTCAATCCAAAAGTAGGCATACTGTAGCTCTGAGCAACATATTGCTCTTTAAACTCATGTGGATGCTTCATGATCATGAAATAATAATTTTAAAAGATATGGCACCTGTTTTATTTCACTATTTTGGATGCTTTTGCAAGAAATCAATTTATTGGAGTTCAAAGTTTCAATTGAAATCTAGTCTACTGTACTTTGGTATTACTCTGTGCCCCTTAAGTAATGCCTACCTTTTATGCAAACTTCTTAATAAGTAGAAATTTAAACTCTACAAAAAGATAACTAATTCATTTCTCACCAATGCTGCCTGATGTTTTTTGTCAAATGTGTGGGTTAAGACAAAATTATCAATTGTCCATCCCAGATATTCTATATGTTAACATTTATGTACATGCACTTTTATTGCTTATTCCATGCATTGCTTTTATACTTTGTTAGTGCAAGTTCCTCATCAATTAACAAAGTGATTCTTGTTGATTTTCTATCTATGCATGTTTTTGAGCCAGTTTTACGCAATATTTCACTCATTTGAAAGACAATTTGATTATTTTTGATTAATTTGTTGTTCATGGGTATTTCATTTATTCTTCTGACTTTCTTAAAATTGAATCAGAAATATTTAGTATTTTAACGGAGTTGTATGTCAAGGAGATCATAATTTAATTAATAACACTTTAATGTACTATGTAGTACGGATAATCTTGTTTATTGAAACTAGAGTAACTGTCTTGATTCAACGCAATGGCCAAAGTTGGCAGGAGGGGAAAGCCGTGTCGTTTCCTCTCTTTATAGTCCCTGCACTAGCAAACAGCCACTTTCATTGACATTGTTCTCCATTCATGGATTGAGATTCAAGTCCTTGTGGTCTCTTCATTCTGATAATCTAAAATCCACCACTCAGGGTAGCCTGGCCAAAAATTGACCCAAAATTACTTAATGTTGGTTGTCGGCCTTACCTTTGGCTCCACTTTATTTTGGCTGCAGCAATGTTCAACATTGCAGCACTCCATGCTATTAGGATTACGTCGCAAAAGGAAAGCTAAATGTAAACAAAAACTGCCGTTGGTTGAAATTGTAGACAGACAAAGTCAAGCAAGCGATCTGTGTCAAAGTAAAGATTCCAATGAGGCAGGAAATTTAAACTAAAGGAAAATTGCCATTTTCAGGGTCAAAAATTTGAATTTAGAATCATTCACAATTAGAGTCGTATTTCCATCATTCTCTACGTAGGTAAATAGGTAAATGGGAAAAATCGTCCAGACCAATACATAAATTTCGAAATATTGTCCTCAGATTTCTTATGTGCTACCGGATAACTGATAACGGATAACTGTCCGAATATAAAACACTCCAAATTGCCCCCTAATTGGATCTCGCAGGAGATCTTGGCTTCTTTTAATTGAATCATCGATTATTTAGCGAAAATGCGTCGTTAAGATTAAAAGAAACCATGATTTCACCAGACTTAACTTCGTTAAATAATTGGGCAAAGACAAAAATTATCCCCCTTGGAAAATGATCAATTTACGAACAACCCAGCCCCCTAAAGGGGGTGTTAAATATAAAGATTTTACGGCAATCCAAGTGGATTATTCAAAAGAAAAAGAATGTCAACAGAGCAGACAAACCCTGATCAACCATACGTAACATTACACAAGATAACATTGCTTTTTTTTATTGGTGCAGGACTAGGGGAACACCGCTTATTCGAATGAATACTCCATATGTAATGCCACGGACATCTAAAGAAAGAGATGGACTCCGATCAGACACAGATTCCCTTTCTCGGGCGACCCACAAAAGAGAAACGACAAAGTAGCAACGCCAATTCAGCCTGCATTATGTCTTAAGGCTCGCTTAGTCTTGGCCAGATCGGCTGGGACAACAGTTTAGCATCTAAAGAAAGAGATGGACTCCGATCAGACACAGATTCTCTTTCTTGGGTGACCCACAAGGGAGAAACGACAAAGTAGCAACGCCAATTCAGCCTGCATTATGTCTTTAGGCTGCTTTAGTCTTGGCTTGATCGGCTGGGTCAACAGTTTGGCATTAAGTGGTGAAATGGGCTGGAATTTTCGACTCCTCCTACTTGCCTTGAACTTGCTCATTCAGGGCTTCTCTTTTCAAATGAGGAGGCTAATGATAAGGTTTAATATATACACTTCATTGAAGGAAAGCTACCAAGTGTCAAATATTTTGAAC
>NC_081449.1:4077676-4091383 GCF_007210705.1 Tigriopus californicus | reverse complement strand
TTGTACCTAAAATCTTTCACCATCATCATTATAAACAGTTTACAAAACTATATACAGTCACCCTTCAGTATCGCCGTTTCCGGCTCATGTGCATTGAACGTAGAAACCTTTGACTTGCCTTCAGGACTGCCAAAGTGAACTTCAAATATGGCCCAACTCATCTCAGAAAAAGGCGATGAAGCTAGCATCATCCCATTAACTCAACAACACGCACACAAAAATATTTCGTTGGAAAAATGAGTTTCTTACTCCATCCTAGAATTAGAAACTAAGTCTTGACATTTGCTATGACAAATATTGTAGGCGCACATTTTGGCATCCCTGTTGACACAGCCGGAAGCAGGGTTGCGTTATCAGAGATTGTCAACCTTCCGGCCCGACTAATTTGTCATTTTAAAGGCCTTAAAGATTATAGATTTGTTTTTTAAATGCACACAATTCATTTTCTTGCTACATTTTACAACAATGAAGTAAATACATAACACAGGAAAGGCCGCCTTGGGGGTGAACTGAAGAACTACAGTACAATGGAAACGACGTTTTGGGACCAAAAATCTCATGCGCGTACTCTTCTATTATAGTGGCTCTAGGCTAAACCATGTCCATGCCTAATAACTAAATACCAATAAAAATTCAAGCTGGCTTTGGCTATCAAATCTGTTTGAGCCCTGGTTGCGCTCGGGTCAAGAAGTGGCCATGGCGGCAAAAAATTCGCCTGAACTCAGGGACTTCACTAATCTACGTTAATTGAGTGTCAAAATAACATCATTGTTGACCATATTTTGTCTAGGGCACCCTAGGCATGATTATCTATTGAGAGAGCGAGTTGCCGGACCAATAGATGGCGTTCAAGAAGACTGCCCGACAAAGCCGTGAGATGATGCCGAATCGATGCGCCCTCCAGCGAGTAAAGATTCCCGCCAAAAAGTACCGGTTGAAAACGGGAAAACAGAGCCCATTGTGTCACGTTGCCTTATTAACGAAAAATACATGATTACGAGCCAAAATCAATGTTCCTGGTTTAATTTCCGGACAGTCAACGCGTCCGCTGTATCAGTGACACAAGCTCAAGGTGAAGTTGGACAATGAGTCGCGACGGCTTGGCGGACATGGATCACGTGGCCCTGGCAGACGAAAGCCAGGGGCCTGGGTTGGATCAGATGACTACTGGGATTGTGGATCCAATGGAAGAAGGACCAACGGCACGACCCGGCGTCATGACCCGACTTGGACGGGTCCAAGCAAGATCCCTGGTCCAGGCCAAAGTTCGAGCCACCGTGAAGATCTACGGGCTCACGCCTAGGAGTGCTGTTTAGAGTTAACAGCGTCAACGCCACGTGGTGTCGTTTTGGAGCAGAGCCAGATCCATGCGCAGATGCTGTCTGGCCTGCAATGTCTCATCGATGAATGGAAGAGCATAGCCGAGGAGGGGGCCAACAGGCGAGAGTTGGACTGCTTACTGGACACAGCCATGCAGGAGTCCTCCGAAATCTCCGCCTTTCTTCGGCACTTGCTGATTGCCCAATCAGAGGTTTTCAGCCA
Source organism: Tigriopus californicus (assembly GCF_007210705.1). NCBI lineage: Eukaryota > Metazoa > Arthropoda > Copepoda > Harpacticoida > Harpacticidae > Tigriopus > Tigriopus californicus. The sequence goes on along the minus strand of NC_081449.1, from coordinate 4,089,841 downwards.
CAAGAGTAGCCGTTCTCACGGTAGCGCGAAAACCTCAGCTTCCAGCCAAAGAAAAGCTGATGCCAAGATTGAGTTGGCCAAACGCAAGGCCCAGCAAACCGCCGCCCAAAAGTTGTCGCAATTGCGGTTATGCTCAGATAGAAGAAGTCCAGCAGAAAGGGGATATCGAATCCCTTGAGGCCGAAGTAGCGGCCATTGAAAACAGGAAGGAGAAGCTGAATTCGGATTAAGGACACACTTGTACCCATAAAACAATGACAATTATATTCCCAGTGAAGTGGAGGAGAGCCGAAGGAACGGTGTGGATTTGATGGCCCGCGACCCTCGCCCTAGACCTGCATTATCTCGTCCTCAATTACACGAGTCTCAGTCTGAATCGTCCATAATCGTGGAGATGATGAAACGGTAGGCTGCTTTTGGCCACCACATCAAACCGTTCACGGGCAACCCTGTTCATTTTCGTCAATTTTGGAAGCGCGTCGAGGATATCATCGAGAGGAACCTGCTGGATGCTAGTTCCCGGTACAATCGTTTGCTGGAGGTTGTTCAAGGGGATCCCCGTTTGCTCATTGAGGGTTGTGGCTTCCTCTCAGATGAAGAGTGCTTTAGCGAGGCCAAGCGACTTCTAACTAAACGTTTTGGAGGGGAGTTGCTAGTTACAAACAAGTTCATGGAGGAGCTTAGAGCCTGGCCTCCGGTGAAGGGCCATTGTGAAAAGGGTCTGGCAGAGTTTTTTAGTGCCCTTTTGCAATGTTCGTCAATTATCAATAAGGCCGAGCTAAATGCCCCGCGGTTCTTGGGAGACCTCTTGTCTAAACTATCGTTTGGAGCTAGAAACACTTGGCGAGGGATCACCACCAAAATCAGACGTGAACCCGGTGAGCGAGAACCCTTTAAAGACTTTTTAGACTTGGTTGAAGATCTTTTAGACCGTGAGAGTGATCCTGCCTAGGGAGAAGAAGCTATGAAGTCCATCCCCCAAGTTAGTGCCATTCAAGGACAGAAATCAAGAGTGGTCATCAAAGCCAAAGTTAATCCTTCTAAGCCTTCTAATGCCTTTGCTGTGTCTACCACCCAGCTCAGAAGGGAGGATCGTATTAAGTGTCTTTGTTGTGACGAGTTACACGATACTGACAAGTGCCGGGTTTTCAATTCCAAAGGTTTCGAAGAATGGACGGAGTTGACTCGGTCCAAAGGGGCGTGCTTTGGGTGCTTACAACGGGGGCATATCTCTAGAAGATACGCCAATCGCAAAACTTGCGCTATTTGCCAGAGGAAGCACCCAACCTCTTTGTATCGTGAAAATGTCACGCCAACTTCATCGGTTTTGACTGATCTTTGCAAACGCACTTTGCTAGCCAACCTGGTTTCCGGTGCCCAGTTAGCTGTTACTACTGATGCCTCGAGTGTGGCCATTGGCGGGGTTTTGGAGCAGCTGGTAAATGGAAATTGGCAGCCCTTGGCATTTTTCAGTAAGAAGTTGCGTTCCCCTGAACTGAATTACAGCACCTTTGATCGCGAGCTTCTCGCGATCCATCTCACCATCCGCCATTTCCGCACATTTGTGGAGGACCAGGCCTTTACGATCTTCACTGATCATAAGCCCATCACCCTTGCTCTGGCTAAGTGCGGGGAATTCCAGTCTGCCCGCCAGCAACGTCATTTGGCCGCAATATCAGAGTATTCCACGGACATTTGAAATGTTGCTGGCAAGGCAAACGTGGTGGCAGATGGTCTCTCACGGGTTTCCTTTGACGCCTTTTGTGTCCAGGGTTTAGATTGGGCCGAGTTTGCTCGTCAACAAGAATGTGATTCTGATATTCACCACCTTCAGCAGGTCGAAACGTCTCTGGTCTTAAAGCAGATTCCCCTTCCACATTTGGGCCCCACCCTCCTATGTGACACTTCTACTGGTCGACCCCGACCCGTGGTGCTGGTGGGACTACGCCACCAAGTGTTTCACGCCCTTCATGGACTGGCACATCCAGTAATTCGTGCTTCCGAAAACCTCATCACCTCTCGTTTTGTATAGTCCATAGTGACAACCGAATGGCAAGTAGGGTGGTATGCTGCGTCAGCTGACACTAAGCTGTTGAAGATCGAAGGAACCAGTGTTGCCATTATGGCATCAAAGTGACCAGTTTTTAATGTCATTGTAACAATGAACCAAACAGGCAGTGTTGCCATAATGCCAAAATATAGATCAATTTTTCAGCTGTTTGGGTAGAAAAGCTAATGGAATTTGTCGCAGCGCTGTACCGTTGATCCGCCTTGGCCGTACAGCCAAAATATAGATCAATTTTTCAGCTGTTTGGGTAGAAAAGCTAATGGAATTTGTCGCAGCGGGAAATCTTTGAAATCAGGAATTGATCCTTCGAGTCTTCGTCACACGAATGCGGAATGGAGGGAAAGGCCGCCTGGCCCAAGAAGTCTCCCACATCTGCCACATCGATTGACGGCGGTATGAATGATGGTGTCCAAGACGACCGTGCAGATGCTACACCCCCGGTGGAGGCAGTGCAACCAAAGCTGAAAAAGCGGATCAAACGTAAGGTTTAATCAAACCTCAAATGGATCGTTGGAACATCAATCTAAACTTTTCGATAAAAAAAAAAGTCCAATCCTATAGTCACTCGGATCGACCTGATCTTTGCACAATCATTCAAACTTCTCCTTCCTGTCATTGGATATTTAAGCCATTGCAAGAAGTCCCTCATATCCCTCCCTTGATGATTTCATTTTATATGCGGCTGTTCATTGCTCTGGTTGTCGGCAAGTGCTGAGGAGCCGACTCCAATTATCTGCCCACCGCGACTCTGGAGTGTGTCAGTGCTTCTTTTGTCGCCAATCAGTCAACCACGATCATTTGCGGGTGGATCAAGATTTTGCGACTCTAATGGAAGCCAAGGCGTGGATTGTCCAGGAACAACTCGACCGTGTGTTTACCATTGCCAGAAGTCAGGACAACCGCATCGTTTATCAATGTCGGCACCGTGGGATGGAGGCCCTCGGAAAGTCCACGTCTACCACTCACAAACAGCGCAAAATAACCTCAGTCCCCGCTCTCAATTGTCAAGCCGTTCTAAGGGTGGATTGTATGCGTGTTTGCTTGTGTGAGGCCCAGGGGACCCATGGGACCGATGGGACTCGGGTAGAAGCGCTAGAGGTCAATCGATGCCCCCCGCCCTCAACATTATGCCTCCAAAATGGGCCATGTTTCCGTGTTAGAGGCTGTCAGAGCCATTCCCATCCTCAAGAAAAACGCTTTTTGAGGCTAACGCAGAAGACGAAAGATTGGTTTCCTTATTGAACCTTGGGTTAACCAAACAAACCATCCTCAGCCGCTATTGCAATAGAACCAACTTCCAAATCCCTGACTTCAAGTTTGTGACTCTTCAGGATTTAAGAAATTTGGAGCGGCTCTATGTCAATGTTGGGATAGATCGGACGAAATCCGATATTGAAAACGTGTGTCAGTTCTTAGAGCGGTCTGATTTCCGTGGATTTTCCTTCGATGGAATTAATTTGGGATCATTTGTTATTCCGGATACTATTGCCTCCAAACAATTTCGAACTGAAGATAATAACACCGTCATCGTCTACGCATCCCAGGATATGATCAATGATTTCAGCCAGCATCCCACTTCCAATTCAACACCTGCCCACACCTCAGCGCCGGTTTCAGCAAATCCATGTGGATTTGGTGGGACCCTTGGAGCCCAGTTGAGGCAACCACTATCTTTTCTCAATCGTGGACCACTACACGCGCTGGCCTGAGGCCGTGCCCTTGATTGATGCCAAAGCCCTCACCTGTGCCCGGGCATTAATCTATCATTGGATTTTTCGGTTTGGTGTTCCTGATCACATTACCACGGACCGCGGGCAACAATTCCTTTCCAATTTGTGGTCAGAACTTGCCGACCACATGGGGATGGAGCTCCATCACACCACGGCCTATCATCCTCAAGCCAATGGCCTTGTGGAAAGGCTGCATCGCCATCTTAAAGATGCTCTTCGTGCAAGACTAAGATGGGATATATCAGCTACCTTGGGTACTGCTCGGGATTTGGGCGGCCCCTAAAGCTGATCTCGAAGCATCCAGTGCTCAACTAGTGTATGGACGGAACTTCCCTTGTCCTTCCGGGCGAGTTCTGGCCAGCCGACACTGATCAACCTTCCCGCCAATCCGCACCCAAACTTGAATCTTTTCTTCGTTACCTTCTGCCTTTTCCCACGCAACTCCACGGGACCACTCATTCTCACGTTCCCCGTTCACTTCACCCTGCAGATCTTGTATTTGAGCGACGGGATTGAAAACCTCACCCCCTGGTTTCCCTTCCCCATACAAGAGTCCCTTCAAAGTCATTCAACGTGGGGCGAAATATTTCACCCTCCTAGTTCGCGGCAAAAACAATGCAGTGTCGTTGCACAGACTGAAACCGGCCTTCATCAGTAGCACTCCCTAATTGTGTACTCGGGGCCGTGACCGGATTCTTAGGGGGTATTATGTGGCGACGCTGGGGAGAGGTCAGCTGACCACGTGACACAGAAGCTGGTATCAGATTCCGGGAAAAAAAGTTGTATATAAATTGGTATGCCTATTTCGTGTATCTACACTAGTTGGACTTCTTGAATCCCAGGCTTCTACCCACACTTGTGGACGTGGTTACAAGTGAAACCCTCTCAAACGACGACGTGCAGTTCATGGAGATCGTGGATAATGGAACCAGGTTTGTGGGAGGAAGGTATGAAGTGCCTCTTCCTCTCAAGAAACGCTCTCTGGTCATGGCTGAGAGTCGAGATACCGTTAAAAGACAAGCTATGTCCATCCTCAAGAAACTAACTAAGGACAAACATGTCAAGGAGGACTATTTTCTATTTATGGGCTCAATAAGGCTATTTACTCAAGAACGACTACGCCCAAGAGATCAAACGCGATAGACTTAAAGCAACTATTCCTGGACAATCGCACTACATTCCTCATCATTGTGTGTATCATCCAAGGAAAAGCAAGATCAGGGTAGTATTAAATTGTGCAAATCAAGTGGGGGATCATCATTAAATGATGGGTTGCTGACTGGCCCCGATCTCACCAACCACCTCGTGGTGGAATTTATGATCCGATTGGTGCTGCCGCCTCTTTCATCCTCCCCGGCCGTTTTCTAATGCAAGAGGCTTGTGCTACAAACATAGGGTGGGACGACAGCGTCCCAACAGATCTAAAGGAGAGATGGATTTGGTGGTTGAAAATCTTGCCGAATTTGAGTAAGATTCAGATAGCAAGGTCGTTTAAATCATTTGTATTTGACGATGTTTCGTCTTGTGAGCTCCACACGTTTGCGGATGGTTCTATGGCGGACGCATGGTCCACCATCTAAATGAGTCTAGAGATGGTAGTTGACTAGTTTATTACCAGGGGTTCCTAGCTATATATGCATATCACAGATAGACACAATATGAGCAAGCACATGCTCGCCACAGTTCCACCAAGGCTTATGGAGCCGTCTTATTCCTTCGGGTAGAAGACTGTCAAGGCCGTATATACGTGAGCTTTGTGGCTGGGCGCGTGTCACCCCTACTAAATCAACGACGATTCCACGCATGGAGTTGGCTGGAGCTCTTTTGGCTGCGACCATCGCCAACCAGGTGACAGTGGAACTGGGTGTTTAGGATCTCTCGCGATATTATTGGACTGACAGTATGGTTGTGCTAGGATACATTAGAAACGAGACCAAGAGGTTCTATTGTAATTCAAGTTAAGGCGAAGACGAGTGTATATCTACTGTGACTTTATTCGAGAAATTCGGCCATTTATAGTTGTTCAATGTACACCAACCAAGAGCAGAGAGCACATTAGACAGTTACAGGCGACGGAACAATCTTTCTAAAACTCTACTCAACCTTTTCATCAAGTGCAGATTCCAATTCCAACAGGTTCCACCTGTTTGTGGCAAATAGAATTATAAAGATTAGAGAGCTCACCCACCCGGAGGATTGGAAGAGGCTTTTGACAAAGGCTGGCAGCCCTTTAGCCAAACTCGATCCTTTCATGGATGAAAACGGTGTTTTGAGAGTTGGTGGGCGTCTACATTGCCTCGTCAATGAAGAAGTACACCCCATCATCCTGCCAAGAATGAGTCGACTCACCAACCTGATTGTAGTCAGTTTTCATCAAGAAGTTGCACACGATGGGCGCGGTGCCACAATCAACGCCACCCGGCAAAGTGGGTTCTGGATCTTGGGCCTTAGCTCGCTTGTGAGAAGCCTTGTGGACAAGTGCCTGAGGTGCCGGATACTTCAAGGACGGACCGAGCAACCCAAAATGGCCGATCATCCTTTGGATAGGTTGCAACAAGCTCCCCCTTTTAGGTTCGTTGGCATTGATTTTTTTGGACCCTTTACCATCACGAACAAGTGCAAGGAAGAGAAACGCTATGGTGTGGTATTCTCTTGTCTTTCTTCGAGGTCAATCCATATAGAGGTGGCCCATTCAATGGGCACGCCCTCCTACATTGGTTCCCCTCAAAGGATGATAGCGCGACGAGGCCCAATACGACTTCTGAGGTCAGATAACAGCCTCAATTTTGTTGGAGGTGAAAGGGAGCTGACTGAAGCCCTTAACGAGATGGACCAAGAAAGGATCGCTACCTACTTGAATGATAGGGGAGCGGATTATCTCGGATGGAAGAGCAATCCACCCACAGCCTCTAATTTCGGAGGCGTGTGGGAGAGACAGATTTGTTCCAATCGCGCGATCTTGGCTGCCCTGATGATGGAGCATGGACGCGTGCTCAATGACGAATCGTTCACAACCCTGATGTGTGAAGTCGAATCTATTGTGAACTCTTGACCGTTAACTGTGGACTGTTTGAGCGACGCCGGGAGTCCCTTGCCCTTGGCCCCGTCCATGCTCCTCACACAAAAAACCCGAGTGATGCTTCCCCCGCCCGGAGAGTTTCAAAGGACCAACGTGTACTCCTGGCGACAATGACGTAGAACTCAGTTTTGGAGGCGTTTTCGGCGGGTGTATCTCGACTCCTTACAAGTCAGACCCAAATGGAACCAAGAACTTGGTAATTTGGGAGTTGGAGATTTAGTCCTTTTGAAAGGGGACAATCTGGCAAGGAACTCCTAGAAATTAGTGGCAATTCGTGAAGTCATCGCTGATAAGGACGGTGTTGTACGGAGTGCACGAGTTCGAGTTGGAGATCAAAACCCCCAAGAGCTGCGAACATTCCGAACTACTGAATATCATCGGCCCGTCAATAAGATGGTCCTGCTCGAAAGAGCCGATGCTGGAGAGATCCCCGACAAGGGAGACCAAAATGAAAGGAAATAAATGGACAATGGGTCAAAACCGCAGCCGGATTTTGATGGGAGCCAAATGAGAGAGCGGACCAATAGATGGCGTTCAAGAAGTCTGCCCGACAAAGCCGTGAGATGATGCCAAATCGATGCGCCCTCCAGCGAGTAAAGATTCCCGCCAAAAAGTACCGGTTGAAAACGGGAAAACAGAGCCCATTGTGTCACGTTGCCTTATTAACGAAAAATACATGATTACGAGCCAAAATCAATGTTCCAGGTTTAATTTCCGGACAATTGACGCGTCTGCGGTATCATCTATGATTAAGTGAAACTGTTCTTTCAGTGTTTTCAACACGAGGGTATTTTCCATTGCATTGTGGTGAAATGAGAATTTCACCTTCAACTGCCCAATACCAATATGGCGAAATCACCAACATTTTGTCCGTAGGAAAATTTTGAAGGCAAAAATCACAATGAAGAGGTAAGAAAGAATGAGCAAGTAGTGACACTTCTGGTATTTAATGTTTTAAACTCTCATTTCAGTCTGATTCAAAGTGGCAGAAGCACGTGCATATCTCTTGTTTTCGACCAAAGTTTCAGTTTGTCAATGCATAACTAATAGAGTGACGTGATATGAAGATCATATCAATGCAAAAATTTGATATGCTCACTTCTTAAGATGTAATGATGCAATAATTAAAGTCTAAACGTATGTCATAGTTAACTATCACCTTTATTGACTCTAAACAACTATACTAAACCAATTGATATGTTCTGCAGGAATCACTGTCTCATCCTAGAATAAGAATAAGAATAGTACTCTGTTTAACACCACTAAAGTGAATGCCTAAAATCAGGAGTATGAAGAATTGGGCCTCAAATTGCCTTGGCCATTGGAATGCATTATGACTTGCACAATACCAAAAAAGAAAATTGTCTTTCAGTAAAAGTTATCAAAGCAGATTTCCCTAGCTATTTGAAGTCCAAGTTATTTCAAAAGAAATACAAATTAGTTTTAACATGCCACTCATACTTTGGGAAGTACATGGTGGGAATTAAGTTCTTCAATCCAACTCTCAACTCTTATTTGTTCAAATTGCAGCTATTCAATTTTTGTATCTTTAAGTTGCTCCCAGACCTCTCAACAAACCTCGAAGATTTACGTACTTGTTTTTGTTAACATATATCAGTGTTTGTGAAAGACAATCAAAGTTACTGATTGTTGATGTTTGTTTAGGAGAATTGCAACAATGAGCTGAAAGGTCTTTGAAAACCCCTATGATCAAGAATTTTCCATGGACAAAGTAAACAAATTTTTAAGTAGCATTCCAGATCAACCCTACATTTCAGGCTTGGCTTGGTCTGCCAACTCAAACTTAGACCAAACAACGTGCAAAGATTGAAAGGTAATGAATAGACAACTTATAACCTTTCATTTCTATAGCACTGGGGATTACATTCCTTGTAGCAGTTAGAAAAGCCCGTGAAAAAACAAATAAAAAAACTAGAAGTAGCTCCTTTAAATTGAAAAAAATGTTCTTTAGCGTCAATAACATAATTACGTAAAAAAACAGTACATAATACCTTCCCCGCCCTAACTTTTACATACTTTTTTTATTGTAGGAGTTATAACGCACCTCATGAATTTGCTGTCATTCGGACATTTAGGCAAGCGCTGGTACCAGCAAACAAACTTGCCTGCCAATGCCAGTGATGCAAAATTGGTGTTTCAAACTGGTTTTAACGAAGGTGACCTTTCCTCATATAGTAATGTGAAAGAAGGGTCAGCTTCTCAAAAACATGTTTGAAGCTCCAAACTTGCATCACTGACACTGGTACCAGCAAACAAAGGTACTGCCAGAGCTTGCCTAAACCTCCCAATAGTTTAACATCATGCTGTTTCCAATTCAATTCATTATTAAATGTTTTCTACTGAGGAAGACTTCATGTGGAAACTGAGAGGCTCATTTTTAATTCATTTACAATTTTGTATGACAGAGTTGCTTTGGATCATTTAGATTTGCTTATAATATCCAAGTGGAAGGGTCAAGTTATTTTTGAAAGCTTAATATTTATTTAAGCTAATTTAAGTAGAAGCTCGTTTTTGGGTAGAGATGAAAGAAGAGTATTGCAAAAAGGGAGATGTTTGTAGCGCAGTTGACTAACGCGTGACCGAGTTGAACTCGGGTCATGGGTTCGATCCCAGGTCTCCCCCTCCCCCCCCCACCCAACCCAACGTATTCTAGTGGATATTCGCCTCGAACGGCGACCCTTGAGCCGAGAACGGGCCCCCAATCTCCAACAAATGACAACGATAAAAACTGTATCATTTTCATGTATCATGAAAGATTGTTTAAAGAAATGTATATCCAATGAGACTTGCTTCTCGCAATAAAGAGTTTTTTTTTTTAATATCATATATTATAGTATGTATATTATAATATCATATTATCTTAGGTATTATGTCTCGCTTTTACAATTGGTAATAAGTGCCCATCAGTGCTACCAGTTGTGGTGATTTATCACCAAACTGGTGATTTTACAAGCAATTTTGGGACAAAATTTTGCGTCTGGCGATTGGTGATTTACTGCAAAAAGAACCTCGAAATCTGGTGATTTTGAAAAATCCGAAAAATCAGAAAAATCCATTTTTGGTTGGCTATGGCTGGCTAAAATAGGAAATATTTTTGAAAAAAGTACACACAGGTATGAAATAGATTGCAAACATATTACAAAACACCTGCTGATGTTTTCCATCAATCTGAAATAGCTCTTTTATCTTTGCAATTTTTTTTTAAGATAATGAACTTCCTCCTTTAAAAATCAGGCACATTTTGACGTGTTCTCATGATTTTTGGGGTAAATGGTCATGAGGTGAATGGTTAGTTTTGGAAAAATTGACTTACCATTACATTTTTGAAACTTAAAAATTTACTTTTCTTAACAAAATTGTTTTGCAATACATTTCTACGCTCTGGCATTATTGTGTCCTAGTTAATGAACTGATATTTATCTTTTTCACAAGATATTAAGATGTGCAAAATACGAATCATTCTAGGGGGTATCATGGACAAGGCAAAATCTGCTGGCAAGGGATGGCAGGTTCAACTCCCAATGCTGAAAGATATCATGATATAATTTTCCTTTTCATCTACGTGTTGCTGGATAGGGAAGTCAAAAGAAGCCCTCACAACCTCCAGAACGTGTTGGAGCCTATGTTTTGGAAAGTTTGTTTGCAAATTTTTGTGCAAATCTCGTCAATTTTTTTGCAAATTTGTTGTCAATAAAGACCACATATATTTGCAAATTTTTGCCGGCCCTATAAATAACAACAAAGGTCATGTGGTGTTTACATTTTAATATTCGGTTATTTTTCGTTTAAGCCCAAAAAAATGGTGATAAAACTGGTAATTTTTGGCAAAAGTTGGGTGATAATTGATCCATTTCATCTGGCAGCACTGGTGCTCATTGAAACCTATATCTTGGGTTTGTCAAGGGAGGAGAGTTTTACTAACACTACTGGAATTTGCATTCTTAGCTTCAAAGAAGAATTAATGATAGAAAATTAGGAACTAAAATAGGGCAATTGTCTTAATAATTCGTAATTATTGATATTTTTATATTTTCCATGAAGAAAGAAGCACTGAAAATGATGTCAAGGGTGCTCTTTCTATCAAACAGAGAGATCTCCTCTTTCCCCTCTATGGGTCACCTTCTTTTTACCGTGCGCCGTCCAGGTCTTCTAGAAATCCATGGTTATGCCAGCTACTACTTCAACCTCTACATTGGTCAAATCAGTCGACTTCTCAACTATTTGAGAAATCTCTTGTTCAAGCAGCACCCTGGTCTGATTGACCCAAATAGCAAAGGCTTATGATAAAGGGCTTATTGACTACAGAAGGGACCTTCCCTGCCAAGACCAAGTCCAAACATTGCCTAGCCTCTTTTCTGACATTTCCATAGATAGCTTCCATCATGAATGCAGAGGAGCTATCAATTAGCAACGAAATCAAGAGACGAAGAAAAGAAAGAAAACTAAAAGGCTTGCAATCTTGTCTTCAGATACAAGAGAATGAAGCAAGATAGGAATAAACTACCTCACATCTAGCTAAACATACAAATCTAAGATGGAGATAGTAAAATAGAAGTAAGGGACAGAGGAAAGTATCTCAAAGCTACCTTAACCATAAGCCGGCCAATTTGGTGGGCGTTTCTCACCTCATGTAGTGTTTCCTCCGTCCTCCTTGGCCGCCACAGCTCCAGCGACAACGAGGTCCATAATGTCCGGCCAAATCTCAGTTACTCTACAAGGGGCGAAAACATTTGTTGTGCATGCAGCAACCCTCTGGAATGCCTCTCCCCTGAGTTAAGAGCCGCTACCAACAACCATGTAGCCACAATGGAGGTCCGCTCGTCTTTAGAACCAAAGCAGTTTTTCAGCCTGATCTAATATTTGCTAGCCTTAGAAACCTTATGTTCTGCTCTTCTTATTCTTTCTTCTGCTTCTTTTTCGGTTTTCCGTGAACTAAATCGGCACGTTTGCCCTGCGCTATATGCAAGTACTTAACTTACTAAGTGTGATTCACTGATAAGTATTGAAGCTAATGAAATATACTTGATTACACAAACTTGATGCGAGTCATGGTATGCGTTGGTCTTGATCGAACTATGTTCAACCTAGCGGTCAATTGGGAACGCTTCAATTCAGCTCAAGCCGTTGTTCACCCGTCGCCTAGCTCCATTCAGCACAAAGAAGAATGGTCGCAACCCAAGGATTTTTCTAACAACCTCCGATGCCGAGGTAGGGAAACGGAATTGTGTTCGATAACATTCTGGTAGACCTGCAGAATCACGGACCTA
>NC_081449.1:4075101-4076676 GCF_007210705.1 Tigriopus californicus | reverse complement strand
AAATATCATGGAGATACCCCAATTCAATGGGTGTACAGTACACCAGAAGCGCCATGGACCAATGGAGCGACAGAAAGGATGATTGGCATCTTTAAACGCCAGCTCCGGATTGCTCTGCAAAGGGAACTATTAACCCTGCGAACATTGCAAACCATCTTGGTTGAACTAAAATGCATCATTAATGATCGACCACTGGGAGTTGTAAACCAAGAGGGTCCAGAATGGACCATTATCACTCCAAATCTTTTGGTTCACGGACGTCCGATGAATGAGTTTGTTCAAGCTTCTGATTGGCAATTGAAAAACATGGATTACGTCAATTCATGGATAGTCAGAAAGCACATTATGAACCAATTCTGGGACCAATGGCGAAAACAATACGTGCAAGAGCTAAGTATTAATACCAAGTAGAAAGAGAGTAACCAAACAGACATCCATGAAGGAGATGTGGTTATTCTCAAGCCAGACACGTTTGAAAAGAACTCGTGGAAATTGGCAAGGATTGAACCCATCCAAAAAAACCAGGATGGCGTGGTCGTGGTTGTAACCGTGCGGCAGCCTAATGGGCGAATTCTAGAGAGATCAGTGAGACAAATCGCTCTGCTAGAGCCACATTATTACAACACAGAAAAAGTGGATTCCGAATCTTCATTCCGAAATGGACATGCTGGAAGTCTAGATCAGACGCAGACAGACCCACCCCTGGGAGGCCTACTGGGGGAGGTGTTCCAACCTCCTGATCGAAACCGACCCTGCCACAAAAGATTGCGAGACGAGGATGAAATGGACCCAGGGAATGCAACGATCGTGATTGCTGAACCTGTTTCTCAATATGAAGGTGACAATGGAATGAAAAGAGATGCTACGTTCCCGTCCACCAGAAACTTGAGAAAAAGACGACGAAAAGGTTACTATAGAGACATGACAGAAGGCCTAGGTCCCAAAAAATGATAGCATCTACAAAAGTGCGCACACATAAGTCATTAAAAATACAGTCCACTGTCAGTCGGTTTTTTTCCAAAATCTTTTTTCCGACAAAAAAATCACGATAGAACTAAGCAAGGGGGTTTCAAAGCCTTACGTCCTTTGACACTATCACTCCCGGAGCCTTACAACCTCTAGGATGATAACCCGGGTGATGTTTCTTCATGACAAAGAATAATCATCTTTTGCAATCCAATATTAAGCATAAAGGTTACACGAAAGGTCGCCACATGGCGTTCGAACCTGCCGGAGATATCTAGTTCGATCATAGATCATAGGATTGGGTGAAATTCTCCACTCACCCCACAAGTCCCGTCAAGAAGAACGCAGAAATATGACTATGAATTTTTTATCCACCATCACAAAGGCTTGTAAAATGGAGCAGGGTCTAATGGGCCACTCAGACATCCGCTTGAAGGAAAGAAAACGATTAACCCGTTTTCTTGGGGGGAGTGTCGCAACCTTGATGTCTGTGGATGGAGTTATCTGAAGAGTAATAGGGAAGTTTTGGTTCTACATCTATGGTTTACATTGAGTTCGCTAACTCACCCAACCTATCTATGCGACACGTTCAATAAACTTCCTGTTTCC
>NC_081449.1:4072026-4075050 GCF_007210705.1 Tigriopus californicus | reverse complement strand
CCGACTTGACATTATGTATGTCACTAAGGGATCCCTCAACCTTAACTAATTGTTTCCTACCACAAATGAAACTTCATAGCCAATTGAGAACCTTGCCTTGGTCACAATCTCATGGAGCCTGTTCACTAAAAGGCCATGATCTACCATGTCAAAAGCCTTGGCAAAGTTGAGATAAACTACATTGACTGATTCATGGCTCTCCAGTCCCTCAATAACCTGCTCTATATGCTCAATCAGTTGGGTAACCGTGCTAAAATGTGCTCGGAACCCGTGCTGGCTAGGAGGAAAGACTTCATGGATATCAAGAAATTCAACAAGTTTGAACTTCATGATGTTCTCAAACACCTTCGCATATTCGAAGTGAGAGAAATCGGCCTATAGTTACTGGGGAGTGACTTTTCTCCCCTTTAGCAATAAATTGTTTGTATTTTTGCGTTCAGTTGAAGAAAAACAAAGTTATTGGTGATAAACATAGATACATATTGGTTATAGCGTTGGCCATTGTCATGGCAAATAATTATCATTAATAATAATAACCTTTGAGACTCTTGGTCATGTCAGATACTAAAATGTGTCAAACTGGATGCATAAATATCATATACCAAAATCAATGTAGGAATAAAAGAATGCAGTGGTCAAGAATGATAAAAAAGTTGACTGGAAAGTGATATCACAGCAAAGATGACAAGAGTTGGTTCAGTGCACATGAAAAAAGTGAAGAGGGGTTTCACAGACTGTACATTAATAGTCTGGTAGAGTTAGGTGGTGAAACTCTTCGTTCTTTCAGTACACGGTAGAGTGGGTGGGTCAGATTGAAAAGATGCGCCGTTGATGGTATTGGGCCGGGAGCCGGACAAAGGTGCGTGACCGCCAATACTCCGAAGGGATGTCGGGCCAAGGACAATAAGGTGTTAGTAAGTCCTTGACCGGAAAAGACAACTTGTGTCCGGACATCACATCCGGAAAGGTCAGGTTCCCAATACTGGTGGACACTAAACTGGCCAGCCATTGGGTGAGGGGCTTGGTTTTACATAGAAAATGCGTCAATGTATTGTCGGCATATTGGGGCAAGCACAGATATCTCTTGAAGAGCTTGGTGAAGGTGGCATCGGCGGATTTGAGGGCGGGTTGGGCAAAGTTTGGGAGCCACAGGTGGAGGTCGTAGAGGAAAATTGGGGTAATGTAGATCCCGAAGAGTTAAAGGACTATTGGAAGGGGAAACTTCTTGGTTGGAAGTTTATTGCAGATGTATTCGATCCTGGCCCTGGCCTTGGTTATTGCAGAGTTCAGGTGATTAGTGAATGAAATTTGGGTGGAGAAGGTGAAGCCGACATAGTTAACTGAACTATTGTTCATATGGAAGGAGGTGGGAGGCCGACGACCTTTATGGAAAACCATGGCCTTCGTCTTGATTGTATTGACTTGTGGGTACACATTTTTGAAGCAAATCATGAACAGTTTGCATGTGGTGGGCAAAATTTGTCGCTTATGGTGAAAATTTCTGATATTGCCTTTCACTTGCTCTCTCGTGAATTACATCCTTCTCTTCATGACAATGAGCATATCAAATAGATCACAACACTTCGTGGAGTACATCATCATCATCTACCCCACTTTGAAACTGAACACAGTAAGCGAAACTTGAATTGTCCGTAGTAAGGCATTATTGGTGCCATGTTTTTCTTTCGCCAAACTATGTGTTATTGGTTACCAGGGATGCCACCCATAGATCAATACTGGGACAAAGTATGAACGTATTTTTACTTATTCATTGTCAAAATTGTTTAACGTCAAACGTTAAAACGTTAAAACAAGGATTACTAGACTCGACAACTTGGTCCTCTGTAGACCTTGAAAACGTTAACTCTGATCTGTTCATCCAACTCCCAGACGATGAACAGCTGGGTCTCTCTCAGGAGGACATGCAGGTCCTTGATCTCATGGACGAAAAGTTGTGCGTAAACGATGAAGGATTTCTACAATTTCCGCTTCCTCTCAAGAACAGGAATGCTCAACTTCGCAACATCTACCACGCTGTGAGAAGAAGACCTTTCGGTACTTGGAACCAAATGAGGCAGGACCCCGAAATGTTTCAAGAATGGGTCAAAGCCATGCAGAAGTCGATCAGCACTGAGTAAGTGGAGCAAGTCGCCGTCGCCAAGCTTATTCCAGAACCAGGCAGAGTGTGGTGTTACCTTGTTTCCCTATTCGCCACAAAGCAAAGAAAATGGGCTATCGGCTTCATAGTTGCCATCAAAGCCTTGTTTCACATGGTTTTTGTCCCACCAGAGTAGCGAAAATTCATGAGATTTTTCTGGTTTCATAATATTGATCCCTCCCGAGAGATTGTGGAGTATCAAACTTGTGTCCACATCTTTGGAAAGTCCCAACTTGGCCACTCACGCTTTAAAGACTACTTGCCAGGGTGTGGAATCGTCCAATAGAATCCGAAAATCTATAGAACGTAATTTCTATATAGATGATGGGGATCGGCTTTGAACACATTTAGTTACTTGATGCCCAAAATTAAGTTCCGAATTCAGGGAGGTTGATGGCTCGTTTGTCTGCTTTGGTTGAAACTGAGTAACGGAAGAAAAGTCCATCAGCCCGACACCCTGCTGCCCAACTACCAAAATGAGTTCAAGGCAAAGTCTCAAGTGGCTTGGTTGGAGTGACTTTTCTCTGACAAGCCCTCTAGTTCGAACAATGAAGTCCACTTTTCTCCTTTCTCGGGCTCCTTCATTGTTTAATTTGCTTTCCTCTAATATTCCCAGGGTATACGTAGGCCTTGTTGATCCGGTTGCGTCTTTCAAGTCACACTTAAAACAGATTCTTAGATAGTATTCCAGATCAACCCTACATTCAAGGACTAACTCGGTCTGCCAACTCAAATTCGTTGGTGGGCCAGATATCATACAAAGATTGAAAGGTAATAAAAAGACGAATTATAACCTTTCATTTTAATAGTATTGGGAATACCATTTCTTGTAGCGGTTAGAAAAGCCCGTGAAAAAACAAACCCAA
>NC_081449.1:4067516-4071986 GCF_007210705.1 Tigriopus californicus | reverse complement strand
CTGGGAATTGCATTTCTTGTAGCGGTTAGNGTTGCCGAATTGAAACCCATCCTCCTTGAAGGCGTGTCCGCCCCCACAGTGCCCAATGGTGAGACCCCACTACTCCCTCCTGGTGAAATGGCTCAAGGATACTTATGGGAGGACTGAGGAAAAGACAAATGCCCTGTTTTTCAGCGTCTGAAGCCTAAATGACCCGTGTGCATTCTCTACTCTCCAATATCTGGAGGGGTTGGCGCCGGATCCTGCCACGGTTTACCGCAGGTATATCTTGAACTTGTTGCCTGGGGACGTTCGCTGCATGCTCCAGGGGCGTTCGCAAGGGCGGCACAGAAACAGAAAGAGTTATCAGGGCTGCAGATGTTGACGACCAACGTTTTCTCCGGATCCTAAGTGAGTTCTCCACCCTGCTTGACCCCAAGTTTGACGCCAGGGCATTGTTAATTTCTATTGTAAGTTCTTGCAAAGGTTGGCTCAGCATCTCAGCCCACTCCATGCAACAATGGCTGGCGCCACCAGGGATTATGCAGTGGATCACACATGGATTCCAGGCCTTGGTGGACGCCGTAAAAGACGTGCTGGCCAACACTGTCCTACTTGCCCAACATGGCAATGGGGTTTAAACCGCCCACACGGTGGACGCCTCTGACTATGCCATGGGCGCCAAGCTCGCCCAGTTGGGCGCTGTCGGGAAGTGGCGTCCTATTAAGTTTTTCTTAAAGGCCTTCTCTAGTGCTGAGCGCAAGTAGAGTGCCTTTCACTGTGAGCTGGTTGTGCTCCATCATTCAGTAAAGCATTTTTGCCTCCTTGTTGAGGACCGCCCCATCCATGTCAACACAGGTCACAAGCCACTCACGTCCGCCATCTTGAGCGCAGCGCCCCTGTCCTCAATCCGCCGAGCTCGCCATCTTGTCTTTAGAAGTGAGTTTACCTCCAAAATTCGACATGTGGCAGGCAATGTCAATGTGGTGGCCGACGCCCTCTCAAGGCCTGCCAACCTGGAAGGCCCTCTTCACCATGAGAGTACAGCAGCGCTTCAAGTTAACCCTGTAATACCTGCGACCACCAGCGACGGTGCTGTCACAGGCCTCTTTGCCGTCCATGGGGTCTCTGCCAACTTTGCTTACTTGGTCAACTACAACAAGCTTGCTGCCATGCAACCTATGCTCGTTGAGGCCCGTGTCAAATTCCCTGCCCTCAAGCTTGACCCAACCACCTTTAGCCATACCGTTTTGGACGCTCTCCACAACCTTGCCTATCCTGGTCCTCGTCCAACTCCTAAGCTTGTTGGCGATCTTGTCTGGTCAAGCTACCGCAAGGACGTGAAGGCCTGGTGTGACTCATGCCTCCCCTACCAGTGCTCCAAGGTGGGAGTTCAAGTCCGTGCGGCCCTGGACAGCTCCCAACAGGCGTTTTAAGTCACTTCATGTGGGCCTGGTGGGGCCCCTGCCTGCGTCAGATGGGTTTAGCTACCTCTTCACCATTGTAGACCGTTTCACCTGGTTGGTTGAGGCTATACCTCTCAAGGACACCACTACCCACTCCTGTGCTGAGGCCTTGTGGGGCCTGTGGATCTGCCGCTATGGAACCCCTGATGACATCACCAGTGACAGGGGAGCCCAGTTCACTGGCAGGCTTTGGGCGTCCCTACACACCTGCTCGGCATCAAGGCCTCCACCACCACAGCCTATCACCCCCAGGCCATTGGCATGGTGGAAAGGACCCACTCGGTCATTAAGGTGGCACTACTTGCTAAGCNTATTGAGGCAGGACCAATGCTTCAAGAATGGGTCGATCAGAAGTAGGAAAGTGGAACAAATCGCCGTCGCCGAGCTTATTCCAGAACCAGGCAGAATGCTGTGATACCTGGTTTACTCTTTGCCACAAAACGAAGGGGAAAATTCAACAGGTCCATGATAAAGAAGCATCCTACCAAAGCACAATCCTAAACAACCAGCTTCTCCAGGACCCAGACCAACAGAATAACTTAAGGGGAGTAATAACAAGGTTCAAAAAAGGCGCTATCGGCTTCTCAGCTAACATCAAAGCCACGTTTCACATGGTTTTTGTCATACCTGAGTAGCAAAAACTTTTCTGGTTTCATAATAATGATCCCTCTCAAGAGATCGTGGAGAATCAAGCGTGTGTCCACATCTTTGGAAACAGATCAAGTCCCACGGTGGCCACTCACGCTTTAAGAACTACTTGCCAGCGTCTGGAATCATCCAATAGAATCCGAAAATTTATAGAACGTAGTTTCTATGTAGACGATGGGCTTGGAGCCGCCCAAAAAATTGATGAAGCGATCTTGGTCCTTACTGGAGCTCGCCAAACCCTCTCAGGGTTCAATATCTGCCTGCACAAAATTGTATCCAGTGAGCGTGCTGTCATGAATGCGATCCCACCGTTGGGGGTTGGTATAGACCTGATTGATCTGGATCTGGACGATAATTTCCTCCAACCCCAATCCGTGCTCAGTATCTCGCGGGACATTGAACAAGACGAATTTTTCATCAGGACCAACGTCCCAAACAAGACATTAACCCGCCGTGGAGTGTTGGCAACAGTCAATATAACTCATGACAATATTGGTTTCACCTCCCCAGTTTTAGCAAGGAGACTTTTCCAAATGAGATTGATGCCTGGTAAAACCAATAACAATGACGACCTCTCAAAACATGGATGGGACAATTATGGTCGTTACATGTCTTCCATTTTTGGGTCAGCTGCCACTCTCGCGACATGTAGCTGCTTTAACTAAAAACGTTGCCACAGAATTTTGCAGCCAATTGCAACTGTCATGAACGTACAGTGTGCATGACCCTGAGCAGAATTTTGATGGGCGTGAGTTCGAATCTCGCTGCACGGAATCTNGGGGGGGGCCTCCTACGCTCCAGATTGATCCCAGCACCACTGCTTAGGCCCACCAACTTGACTGGGTACCCCATGATTAGGCACTTTCCCCGGCCATAGAGTGGCAATTTCCCACCCTTAGGTGTTGCTCTGCCTTGGCCTACTAGGTCAGGAAGAGTGCCTCTTCCGCCAGTACGCTTCCAAGCATCTTTCATCTGCTTTGGCATCACTCGTCCCAGATACAGCCATTGATTGAGGGAAGGGGGAGGGGGGCTCATGTAGCGACTAGACTAGTATTTTCGAATTTCCCGCGTGCCCTTTGAGTGATGAGATGGTGAAAGGGGAAAGTGGTCAGCAGGATGTTTTGGGTCTGCTGGTGCGGTTTTTTTCGGGAGTGGCTTTAGAGAATAAAGGCAGATCAAAGGTTTCAAGCCGTACTACTTACCTTGATTAGGAAACATGTTTACCCAATGATCAGGGCTTTTACAGACCGCGCAAGGTCTCTGGGCTGACGCCGCTTCTTTTGGAAGGAAGTTCTGCAGTGCAGGTCAGAGCTCTCTATAATGTCTCCCTCCGGAGAACGGCCAAGTCGTTTATTGTCTATCCTTGGCTCCTTGGAAGGTGGGTGTCATCCCCTTGAAAAGGCCGTTATTGAACATAGATGTTGATCTCAATCTGGACGTCTCCTTACTTGACTTGCGCTTCACGTACTCTAAGTGGCGCTTGAAAGCCGAATTGAATTCCGCCGAGCCTTTGCAAGCGGCTATCATTGAATGAGCATCTTTCTCCACAACTCTTGCTGTATTGGAGCAATCCTTGACAAGCATGGAGACAGTAGCGTGGAGTTTTCGTTCCTTAGTAATCCAACGTTTCGCTTGACCAATATCCACTACTGGGATGTTCTCCATGTCTGACAAATTTAAAATTGCTTCGAAGGCAAAGGCCTTGCTTCCGGCCAAAACGCTCTTTCCCAACAAATCTTGAATTTGCGCCAAACGGAGGGCAAGCAAACTATTGTGCCACACAACTCTGCTTGTTGAAAAACAAGTTTGAGGAAGATTCTTGGTGCGCTTTGGCACAAAATCTTGGTGATTTGTGACAAGTTTTGAAAAACATGATGCAACTTAGTTTTGGACCCGGTAAGAGTTTATTGTCTATTCTGTCTTTCTATGTGTATCTATTTAATTTTTCCAGCGTGTCTAGGAGAGATTGGAACAATTACCACTCAGTCAAACACGGAGTGAATCCTGAGGCTCTCAGGCACAATATGGCCCTGCCACTGGTAACTCAGGAGGACTGCATTGCAACCTTGCCTCCAAAGGGCTTTTTGGCCAAATCGCGCGAAAAAACTTTCATGTTTGAAATGGCGGAACCAAAAGACAGCTAAGAATTGCTACTAATTCTGAATAGACTGGAGTACCATCTAAATTGCGTGGCGTTCATTATAACGAAGCACTGAATAAATTCATATTTTAACTGATTAAATACCGCTCTGCAAAGAAGAGATAGGCAACAATGATAAATTTGATGGAGCTAACCTCAATCCTCTAGCGATTCTGTGATGATCTGGCTAGAACAGCTATTTTGACCAATGAGTTTCGCTAACGGGTGGGGCCAATT
>NC_081449.1:3942313-4067482 GCF_007210705.1 Tigriopus californicus | reverse complement strand
GGTACAGCAAATTTTCTCCGGGTGGAGATTTTGGAGCTCCGGTGTGGAAAAGAATTGATCCTCGTCTGCCCTTTTCCTGGACTTGTTTTTCCGCGGAATTTAAAACGCTTCGACGCTTGGCTGCTTTAGACCCAGCCACGGCTCGCAGTTCTCGACATTGTGGATCCCACTCCGAGACTGAAGAAGATCGGAACGTGACGCCCGTGTGCTGGGGACTGAGAGCGCCTTCATCGGCCACGTGGTTGGTAAGTGGCGCGGTAGCTTCTCGCGTTGCCTTGGATGAACTTATAAGGGCTAAGATTTGTCGAATGTCTTCGGGACTGGCTGCAATTTGGAGGAAATCTGATACTTGGGTTTGAAAATGGGAATTGTCTTCCACATCTCCTCGCGGGACTTCGGTAACTGGGGCCTGCGCGACAGTGTGAGGGTTAGCCTTTTCGGGGCCCGTGATGCTTCGTGGAATGTTGTACACAAGAGTGATTTGATCTTGATCCAACTTAAGTTCAAGGTCCTCCATGGTCAGATGAACCGATGAGCTTGGAGGCGTTTGTTTAGGCACTTTGAAGGCGGACTTTGGATTGCTCATGGTAGTGGTAAATTGTAGAGAGTAGTAGAGCACAGCCGGTTAGCTTAGAAGCTCAGTTCGCAATGAGGTGGAAACGGAAATCGACAAGTGAATTGTCGTTGGTAGCGGCCATAGAAAACCATAACCGAAGTATAGAGTATGGTAGCGGCCTACTTGTCTGATCCAGTTGCTACGCAACCTCATCCTGCGTTACTAGTTTCACTTTCCAAGATAAGTGTCCATTTTAACTAACAAAAAGGCTTGAGAGCACATCTGATCCAGTAATGGTGGAAAAATTAAAAAGTAAAAGTTGCAGGTAATCACGACAAACAAGAAGTAAGATGTTGTGAGATTTTTTGTCAATAGGACAAAAAATAACAGATGAGTTATAAGTTATGAGACCATATTTTTCCCAGTTTTTTTCAACAAGTGAGCATGAAAAATGCCAAAAAAGAACTTTTTCCCAAACACTATGTTTTAGGTAATGTGACCAAATTTTGGCCAAAAGCGGTAAAACCTATGTTTTAGGCTTTTGACTTTTTTTTCTAGGTCTACTAATCATAGATAAGATTTTGATACTAGCCAAAAGCAACTCAATAACATTACAAATGAATAAAGAGAAATCAGTCTAATGGGACCCATGTTTAGAAGAGGCTAACGTCAGCCATATTTCGTTTAGCGTAGGAAGTATATTGGCAACTTTTTGAGCATTTTATTTGCAAAATTGGCCGCATCTATTTGCACGTTTTGTGCATACATTCCTAGTACAACTAACCGAGTCGATTTTTTCTTCTCCTGTAATTTGCATATGGAGTTGTTCTTAAGACTGTCTCAACCTTCCAAACTGATATAGGTGATCTTTTCAAAAGTTTGTTGAGGCACGTCAAGAAGTTTTTAGATATTGGCGGTTAAATGTTGTTTATGGAGATAACAATGCTTTCGATTGGAGCTAAACGAGAGCATGGATCAGCTTTAGTGTTCGCCCCAGCTTTCATAAAAGCAAAAGTTTGCCAAGTCTCAAAATAGGAACAAGTGATTGGCAGTATCAAAGCATTGTCAAACTTGGTTCCAGTGATCATTTAGAGCAATAATTCTAGGACAAAAACAAGTGGATCAATTGCTCGTATTTTAAGGCAGGAAGACATGAAAACTTGTCTCTTTGGTCAGCGCATGTCCAAAATACGGATTAAACATATTTTTCACTTTTAGAATATCCTATCATTTTATACAAGTTTTGACTAAAATTCCGGATCAACCTTATATTCAAGGATTAGCCAGATCAGCCAACTCCAATTCGTTGGTCGATCAAATAATATATATATAAATAAAAGTCAAGTATAATAAATAATCTTCTCGTCTTGAACTGCTGGGATTCCAATCCCGGTAGCGGTAAGGAAGTCAGCACCAAAAAAAAAAATACTCATAGTTTGGTAGGTTGAGCAAATGAAGCAATTACATTTCATATTGCCTCGAGGATCAAAGCATTATCAAAATTGGTTCCAGTGATCATTTAGAGAAACATCTCGTGCAAAAACTTGTCGCTTTGGTCAGCGCATGTCCGAAAAACAGATTAAGCATATTTTTCTCTTTTGAAGTATCCTGTACAGCATTGAAGGGGCAATTTTCCAGCAAATATTTGCGTGTCGTTTGAACAAATCCAACATTCGACTGACATTAACATTATTGAAACTACATTGAACTAAGTACGTCACTAGGAAAATGGAAGATTCCCCAAAAAGCAGTCGAATCTATTGATTGCTCAATAAAAGAAACCGAATCGAGTGCTCTTCCGGAAAATGCTTGATTTTTCGAAAAACCTTTTTTAAGGAATATTTGAGTGCCTACGATACGTTAACTCATGCAATTTTCAATAGTACAAATCATTGCTCAATAACGATCCCTATCCCCCCAAAAGAAGGGGTGTGCGTAAATGTTTTTTCCAAGTCGTTTCTAAGGCTGTCTCGACCTTCCGAACTTTAAGCCGTTGCGAAATGGGCGTTCTTTTTAAAAGTTTGATATAAAAGTTCTTGGATTATTCAGTCAGATGATTAGTTAAGGTCGAACGATAAACAATGCTGTTCCAGGTGATCGGAGTGTTTTTATTTGGAGCTCAACAAGTTCACGGATCGACTATGGTGCTCGTCCCAGGTTTGATAAAAGCAAAATTTTGGAAAGTGATAAAGCAGGAGCAGGTAATTTGAGCTTTCCAATTATCGTCAAAATAGGAAGCAATCGTCTGTTGTTATTTGGGAGCAATAATTCTTGTTCAGAAACTGAACGATCATGTACCAAGTTGTTGGGTATATAAATTGCTTCGGAGTCCAGAACAACAAAGCATTTTCCTGGTTTTTGAAGTGTTCTTTCGTTTACAAAAGAAAATTTTTCCAGAGTGGAACAGAAATAACTTGTGTTATGCGCTGCAAATCCACATATTGTCAAGGAGTGGCTTTCAATCGAGATCAGAGCCTTTGTCTATACGGAGGCTTCCAATCTGATCCAACAACCCTTGAGGGTGAAGAATACATTGAAGTTTGGACATTGGGTTAGTTGAGAGTGGGGTAGACGTGAAACCATTAATGTAACCCAATTCGTCTTGGCACAGGAC
The DNA here is from genome assembly GCF_007210705.1 of Tigriopus californicus. Taxonomy (NCBI): domain Eukaryota; kingdom Metazoa; phylum Arthropoda; class Copepoda; order Harpacticoida; family Harpacticidae; genus Tigriopus; species Tigriopus californicus. Next base: position 4,064,312 of record NC_081449.1, on the reverse strand, counting down.
CATTGGAAACTTATATCATTACAGAGGACACTCGGATTGCCACCATTCCACCCAATGATTGCCGACTTTATCCTGATTGGATCAGCAAACCCAACGGAAAAAGATACTTCTTCACATCTGAGTATATGCCCTGGAAAGATCAAAAAGAATTTTGCGAATCCCGACAGGCTCGATTGGCGACGGTCAAATCCAACGAGGACGAGGAGATTGTGTTTGAACTCACAGGTAAAATGTATAGAAGAAATTGCAGTCATTATTGTTGGGATTCTGGGATTCTATTTCTTTCTTTTAGCCGGATACGAAACTTGGCTGGGTCTGACCAATCGTGCCGGTGAAAGATGTGAGAATGAATCATGCAATGGGAAGTTATTTTGGAGCGATGGTTCAATGTTTCAATATGATCCAGCAATTTACTCCAAGCCCATGATAGGGGATTCGGCACACTTTTGCCTTCGGCTCCGGAATGTGGAATATAACGACAGAGATTGTTCCGATTCTAAGGCTGGACTGTGCGAAGTCGTTTGCTCTTAAGAGGCTTTCTATGCTACGTGAAATATTGTTTACATTCGCTAGCCTCTACCAAACATGGGGCCCATTAGACCGAAACCTAAAAACTAAATTTTTCCCGTTTTTGGTCAAATTTTAGTCAAATTACCAAAAACGTCGTTTTTGGGAAATATTCCTTTTTGAACTTTTTTGGCACTTTTCATGCTCACTTATTCAAAAAACCTTAAAAAACAGAAAACAAACCTGAAATACGGTTATAAATATGAAAAACTCTTTTGATGAGATTCAAAAATGGCGACTTCACACCACATCCGAAAATTAATTTATTCGACAAAAAATCTCATTGTTCATTTCACCAAAACATGCATCTCTTTTATTGCTTTGATTTCTTTTCAACAAATGAGAAAATAAGATATCATGTTTAGAGCACGTTCTTGCAAACTTTATGCTCTTGCAATAAGTTTGGATGTTGTTTTACTGAAAAAACGTTCAGATTGTTTGGTTGGCTTTTCAAGCCCCTACATGGAATGTAATCCCCAGTACTATTAAAATGAAAGGTTATGATTCGTATATTTATTTTCTTTCAATCTTTATATGAAATTTGGTCTACCTACAAATTTGAGTTGGCAGACCAAGCCAGTCCTTGAATGTAGGGTTGATCTAGAATGCTACTCAAAAGTTTGTCCAAGTCTGACTTGAAAGATGCTACTGGATCAACAAGGCCTACGTATTCCATACAAATATTAGAGGGAAGCGAATTAAACGATGAAGGAGCCCGAGAAAGAAGAGAAGTGGACTTCATTGTTTTAACTAGCCTGGATTCTCCGGGGCTTGAAGGTGCTCTCAAGACGCACGTTAAGCCTCCGCGGTCAATACAATTGACTCTAAACCTGGGTTGGGACAAAGCTCATGAATGCTTTTGAAAACGTACAGTATCAGATACCTTTCGTACCTTCTCTGAGTACTGTACAGTCCCAACTTTTTTAGTCTTTCCCAATACAAGAGCTCTCTCATATCCTCAATGTTCCCAATATAACAGTTTTGAACCTGCTCAAGCTTTTGCAAACCTGCTTAACTAATTGGAGCCCAAATGGGAGAGGCATATTCAAGATGTGGCCGAACAATCAACTTGTAAATAGTGAGCATCGTGATGCTATCTCTGGACTAAAACGTGCAATATATGTGCGATACATAAATCATACATTTGAAAAGCTTTACCCACCTTCAACTGGATATGCTCATCGAACTTTCCATTATTTTGGAGGACTACACCTAAATCCTTCATGGATGAGACCTGCTGGATGCCCTTACCTTCATCATCTAATAATGGAGTGCCCAATGGCGTCGACCCGAAGTTCTTTGAGTGGAATTTCGTTCCATTCAGTGCCATATTACTCTCAGTAACCCAAGAGAAGATTGTATGTAGGTCCTTTGCCAGGCTACTGGAATCTTGGTCATTCCTACCATGAATGAAGCTTCTTATCCAATAGCGAAGCTTGCCTTGGACATAGTGTTTGGAAAAGAAATTACGTTCATGCCATGTTACTAGTTGTTCATTTAGCAATCAACCGTGCCTCTTTTTTTTTCCCGTTCCCTTCGGACTGTCTGTCGTTGGAAATAAGGGCCCCCGATTGCAATGTGTAAGAAAGTAGACACATTTAAATCTTGAATAAATTCTTCATCTTTCAATCGACTTTATTTGCGATCGGGTATTAAGGTATTAAAGTTTACTTAAGTCAGGCTATTGCATGCTTATTGATTTTGTAATAACATGGGGATTTTTAGGATTGATTTGACCGGCCAAATCCTCGCGAATGGTTCCTTTCGCCAAACTCTCTTGCTTTAACCCAGCACAATGATTCATAACTCAAAAGGGAATGATGAGCTTCAATAAATCAGTCTCAATGTTGAGAAACAAAACTTCAAGTTTAATAGTTATCATATCACGCACACAAATAAAGAAAACCATTTCCCTCTCAGGCTCAGGAGCCATTCCTTCGCAGGAGAGAGACACGAGTTATCCCAAGAAATTCATGACCACCAAATGTAGAATGATGTGGGCGAAGATGAAGTCGGCAAAGGCGCGTTCCGGGCTGATGGTCTCAAACTGACTCTTGTTCTGGGGGTTTACCTGAAATGAAACAAGAAATTTGATTTCATTTGAGCCTATGAGGCCATTACTTCCCCCCCCCCCTCTCCTAAAATTGAACCTTAGATTGGCAGCAATATTCTTTTGACCTTTGTACATGTTTACCCACCTAATTTGATAAATGGTTACACCATTACATGTCCAAGAGTCGCAAAAGTAATCATTATTTTAAAATAAAACCCAAAACTTCCATAGAGAAGACACCGCAGTAGGGAACAGTCATCATGTATACCAAGTAAATCTACTAATAGTCCAATGACAAATTTGTCGTAATAAAGAATAAAGAAATTTTGTGGTCTTTTTCTTAACGCTTCAAGGTATCACTCAGTGCAATAATGACAGTTCATGAAAACCTTTTGGATAAAGTAACGAATTACAGTTGCCCGATGTAAAATTGGCCTCAATTGGTTCGGTATCGCATTTCAGATTTATCCAAGTCAGTAATACGTAATTTCAAGGACATTCATAGAATATTCATTAAAAAAAAAAACAATTGAACCCGGATATTAAAACAGCAGTTAAACCCATCCAATAAAAAACCCGCCCCACCCGTTCCACCCGCCCATTAAAACCCAAAACAAATCACCCTGGGTTAAACCCATTTTCCAACCCTGGTATTGGGCCAATATTTTTAACAAGATCATTGGATTGGATAAAATGGCGAGGTTAGGCCGCTTTCAGAATTCAGGTACGAAACATGCCTGAGCTACTATTGTACGAAATGAAATTAAGAGTCAGAAGACCAACCAATATGGTGCTGGAACTTCATTTTTCAGTTGAATTGTAAAGAGTGGATTGATCTAGTTCTACATTTCGTGATTGCGATTATAATAAAAAAGGGCGAGATTTACCCCGACCTTCCAGTTCACTTTCAAGCAGCTTCAACAGACAGTGCTAACGGCCTCTGCTGTAGTGCCAAGGCGGATGTACGGTCCGACCTTCCAGTTCACTTTCAAGCAGCTTCAACAGACAGTGCTAACGGCCTAGCTTTATGTATCAATGTTCACTCTTTTAGTTCAAGGTCTATGTAGGCATTACCCAGGACTAAAATTTCACTTTGAATGTTCAAGAATAGATATCCAATTGGTGCTATGCTTCCATTCTAACTCACGTAAGATACCGACAAAAACATTCAACCCAAATCAATTGTGAATTACACCTTTAGGTGCTAACTAACTATACTGTGAGCATGCTCATGCATGACACCTCCAGACATTTCTAAATCCAGCCTGATTCAAAGCTAAAGAAAGGCTGCTTTGAGCCAATGGTTGAAAATCCGGACGGAAAATGTGGATGGGTTTGGTAGTTCAGAGGGCGTGTCTGACCTGCAATCTCAGGCAGACGGCCAACACGAATGATCCCACGCAGGAGATGAATCCCGACAAAAAGGCGTTGAACGGGAACGTGCCCACCAAGCAGCAGTACACGAACTGCATCACGCCCGTCAGGAACACGAACACCAGGTACGCATCCACGATCTTGAGACGTTTGCCCGTGTTGCTCCCGTATTCTGTCATGAACTTGGATACCACGCCCCCCAATGAGGCCTTGGACGACATGATGAGCGGGCGAGGATATGCGGCGGTTTGCGTGGCCCCAAATTGATTTGAGTGGAGCGAGAGGTTCGTTCACCACTTCACGTCGGCAAATTTTGGCTAGCTAGATTTCAATGGAGGAAGATACACCCCCCTGGTGGTAGAATTGGGAAATAGACGCAATGTTAGGTCAACGATGTGACAGGCGCTTACCCCCCCCAGAAAAAGCATTAGTGTGAGTGACTACCAGGCCACAGAAATTTGCCAACCATGGTTATATAGAGTATCTCAATAGACCTTTAGACCTTTATCAAAACAAGGGCACTTGGCTTTAGATATTCGATATTCCATGGAATTATGTTTCTAATTCTATGAATTTAAGCAGGTGAAACTAAGCATGGCCCAAAACATGTTTATAAATTAAACAACAAATTCAAAGGGAGGAATAATAACATGACTAAATTCCATTATCAACACTAAGACTAACCAGTGTTAGAAATAATGCAATTGTAATTGCTCCTAAGTTTGAAAGCCTTGACAATTGGGCATATAATTTTTTTTTGCCATTAAGCCAAGATGGTTGATTTTCCATTTTCTGTTATCTTTTTTTTTTATTTTTTGGTTCAAAGGAAAAATTCAAGGAATCTTCAACAATTCATTAGGGTCCCATTTGAAGAAATATTGCAAGCGTTTGTTCCACAACCATAATAGCATATTCTAGCATGGCTTTTGGACAACACAATCAACCTTTGCAAGCCAAATCTTATCCATCCCTAAATGAAAATGTCTGCACAGTTCCAATTTCCCACATTACAATCTTTCCAGTTGTAATTATGATACATTGGTATCTAAATACTCAATCTCCAATTTCAGAGCCACTTTTGATTGTCTGAGACGCTAGAGTGAGCTAGCTGTCAAAAGCTTTGTAGGGGCAGGTAAATGATAGGAGATTTTCGGCTCAATCGGCAATGCCGGCTAAGAGCCCTCTTTCAATGACGTGGATCAGGGTGCCAGCATCTTTGGCAGCCAAAACTTTCAGCTTCATGCACTCTCGATTCATCTTGAACAAATAAAACCTGAAATCAATAACGAAATTCAGGGGTTTTCACAACTTTCATAGCCTAGCTATTCTTAAATTCCTATTCGTACATATCATTACACATTCCTTATTAAAATCACTCAAACTCGGACCCTGTTCAAAAAAAGGTGACCAAAAATATTTGGTATGTATACCAAATGTTCCAACAAGTTGGGATGAAAATTCCTCACCAGGAATAGCACACTAATTGAATATCACTTAAAAATCTATTGAAACCAAATCAATTTCGATGGGTACAAAGTATTTTCCCCATTTTTCCCACACCCAATAGCTACCCTAAAGCAAAAAATACCCAATGTTCGCCCTGAAGTAAATACACACTTTACGCTAGAGTCTCCACATCTTGCGGCTATAAAGCCTTTTGCGCTTTTTGCTCTAATGTTTCCCGTTTAAGCCTTGACAAACGGTTGATAATTTTGGCTTGAAAATTCCTGCACTATATATATCTTAAGCTCGTTCGAACCACACACAATGCATTCGACTAATCTTTATCCTGGGCCCCAGCCGATTTCGCGCTGACTTTCCGGAGACACTGCTGAACACATCAGATTCAGAGATAGTCGACATTGAGTAAGTGAATCGGAAACTCGTTTTTCTCAGACCTGTGCACTGGATTCCTTATCGGATTGACACCTGCCGTCCTCGACTTCCTACATCCTAGCTCCAAGATGAACTGACCCAGTGGCAGGCACGATCCTGGCAAGTCCCAACAGGTGAGTCCATCCAGACAGGGATGGATTGTCCAGTCACGCCTCTGACCGACTGAACCTATCAGTGGTTTTATGTAGAATTGAGGCACATACATATAAACATACATACATATACATCATAGTACATCAACCTCAAGGGTGCCTCAAGCTCATTGATTGCCATTGCCATTGCCCATCTGGCATCAACAGCGATTTGGGTTTTGTGGGGATCAACATGTCGCGGGATTGGCAGGATTTATTGCGTGGCGATTGCGGCGGAGCCAGTGCTTTGACTCAGTTGGGCTCGCATTTCCAGGCGGATCATGGCGATGCGGGTCCGCCCATGGTGCGGCGAGTGGCGGAGGTGGACCGGGCCCGTGAAGGGCGGGTCAGTCATGCGGGTAGGCCAGCTTAGCCAGAGGTCAGGCGGAGGGGGAAAGGCAGGACAGCTCATGATATGATTGGCTATGATAAATGGCGTAGAGAGAGCGGATTGAAATCGTATTTTGGGTCAGGGCTGATTGATGATAAGTAAATTTGATAAGTGATGATAAGTAAAAAAAGTTTTTCTAAATGGAGCTTTCCTATCATTTGACCAATGCTAGTTAGTTTACTTTTCCTCACGTTGCCATAACAAATGTCAAGATTTGGGGTCGGTTATGATTGTCAAATTGAACTTCTTGGGCACAGACCCGCGTACGTCTAAGCTGTCAGTGAGAACTTTTATGTGTTTCTCGCACTTTAATCAGACTCTATCCCCCAGGAAAGTAGAAATGTTCAATTCAAAAAAGATATCATTCCGATATGATAAGCACAAAATCAGATGTGAAATAAAATATTGATCCCAATTTACAATCAATCGTCGAATTTGATTGAACCGTTTAGCCATCATGAAGTGATGGATTCCCATTCCTAGTTGAAATATATGAAAACCGCTTCATAGAGAGATTTAGAAAGCAGGCGTTTCGTTTCGTCCAAGAGTCCCTGGCTAGCAAAATGATGATTGAATTTGAGTCCAACGCCTCACAATTCTAGGCCCCGATGGGTTGGTGGAGGAGTTCTTGTCGGCCGGATCTCGATCCCGAGCTCTCAATGGCGCGCCCTCGTTCCACATGGACACCATTTTGGCCGAGCAAACTGGACTGGGGCGTACTCTCGGCGCTCGTCCCAAACACCATCAGAGGTGGGACTAAAGCAGCCATAGGCGTGCTATCTTTTACTTGGCTCCCTCGGAAAATATCTCGAGCTATGTACACGTACTTCCCCCGTCATTAATGGGGTCAAAATAGATGTTGGTACAATGATGGGTACTTTTTGAAATTAAGATGACCAGATGATGAAGCACATATTTACAGCAACTTAGTTCGTTGATGAAAAAGGTTTGTGACATACGTTGAAGTGCACTTGAAGACAATAGTAAGCTCTTGTTTGAAAGCTCGAGATCGATCAGTAGTTACGTGATCAAAATCTGATATTTTGAAAACGTTGAACACTGGGTCACAATTCAAATCTTTGGAATGATGTAGTTCAACAACTAAGCAATGAGTAGGTTTCAAAATTGAAGACAATAGGTGTAGGATTTTCCATATTTCGAAATATTGACGCTCGATGTGATTGTGCTGTACTCACCTTCATAATAGGCTTAAGCTACCAATTGATGTACTCAAAGAAAAAAGCGTTTGCATGAATTTCTTTCACTGGATTTTATATCATGTACCTTTTTCATCTAGAAACTAACTCGCTGTTGGTGTTTCAATAAAAAAAGTACATTTATGTTGACCCTATGGAATGGCTTTGAGGGAAAGAAGTCCAATTCGTCTTCCCCAAAAATCAAAACGAGCCTAGTCTTAAGAGCAAACCAAAAGGTGTGAAAGACATGAGAGGGGAAGAAGAAGCCGGAAAGCAAATAGAATTTGAAATCACCACAAAGTCTTACAATATTAGGAGCCAAAAAATGCTTCAAACAAAGAGCCTGATATAGCACGCCTAGACATCTTAAATAACGACTTAGGGCTCAGCATTGGGTTGATGGCTTTGCTAAAGAACAAAGTGAAACTTCGGATCTGTCTCAAAGTGCATCTTGGGTAGAAGACTTTCAAGACCATACGCAACCTCAATCACCGATCCGCAGTGTATCCGCCCAACCCAGTGCCTTGGGTCAAACTTGGGCTCATGAATACCTTCATGATGATATTCCGGTGTTAAAAGAGGAGCTCGTCAAACATCCTGGAGATGAGGAATTGGCCGCTATTGCCGATCAAATATTTGGTAAGTAGTGTGTCCGTTAGGGTTCAAGTTCCTTAGCCCCTAAGGGACATTTTGCAGCCGTGGGACAACAAGACCGACTTTTCTCTACTTCGGAGTTCATGGCATTCATGCAAGAGATTGGTTCCGGGGATGCGATCGTGACAGATGGATGCAAACCTGATCAGCATCCCTTGTCTCTCTCAGGTCCGGGTGTGAAGCCGGATGTTAGGAATGAATCCGAGAAATGGGTCGAAGAGTACTCTGAATTCACGGACGACGATTTTTCAAATCTGGAGGCGCTCAACCAGGATTATTGGACGAAATTGGAAAGTCAATGGCAAGCTTTGGCTGCAGATGAAGAGGAATCTTGGGCCCAAGAGTTTAAGGATAATTCATTGCTTGAGTCTTACGATTTCAAGTCAGATAATCCGTTGATAAACCATCCCAATGCGTTGTCTGAGGGCAAGCTCAAATTAGAAAAAGGTATCTTGAGCGTTGGAACCTAGTTGTTTTCTGATTAGCCGTATTCAACTATTGGTTTCATGTACAGGGGATATCCCGAGCGCTGCGTTGCTCTTTGAGGCTGTCGTTCAGCAAGAGCCCGATAATGTGGAAGCTTGGACGCTTCTGGGCACGACACAAGCCAAAAACGATCTCGATACCTCTGCCATTGCCGCCTTGAGGAAGGCCTTGACTTTGGATCCCAACAATAGTTTGGCACGAATGGCCCTTGCCGTTTCGTTAGCCAACGAAAGTTACCAAGCCCAAGCTTGCCATACCTTGCAAGGTGAGGTTTACTAAAAACCCTGATAATGTGGAGAGATAAAGTGTGAAATTGAATGTTTCTTAGAATGGATGCGCCAACAGCCGACATTTGCCCAATTTGCCACTCCATCCCTATCAGCTCCTCCATCCACGTCATCTTTTATGAGCAAAGAGCTGCATGAATCTACCACCAACATGTTCTTAAAAGCCATCCGAAGTGACTCAAAATCACAAGTAGATCCGGATCTTCAAACAGGCTTAGGCGTGCTCTTTCATCTCAGTGAGGACTATGAAAAGGCATCGGATTGTTTCAGGTCCGCTCTCCAATCTCGCCCAGACGATGCGTTGTTGTGGAACAAACTTGGAGCCAGTTTAGGTGGGGTTTCATGTGCAAATTGACTAGGTTTCCAATTGGTCATAAAATACTTCCGAATACTTTGACCATTTGCTCACTGAATCTCGCTTCACGGTCGAAAGGTAATGCAAGACCATGATTTATATTTCCCAGCTAATGGAAACCGACCTGAGGAAGCCGTGAGTGCCTACCACAACGCTCTTAGTTTCTCTCCTGGATTTATTCGAACAAGATTTAACCTCGGCGTTAGTTGCCTTAATCTCAAGGTATTATCTATAAAGGAGGTGCCAATCCTTTGCATCGCTTACCAAAAAAGCAAATTTTTTTTTTTAGTCATATCAAGAAGCCGCCGAGCACTTTTTGACGGCCTTGAACTTTCAGGCAGCCGGTCGTGGTCCGCAGGGGACCGAATCGAAGGCCGTTATGTCCGAATCAATATGGTCATCTTTGAGGTTTTGCTTGTCACTCATGGATCGCAAGGACTTACACGGCGCAGTAGATGAGAGAAATCTCTCCAAGTTAAATGATGTTCTTTCTACCACCGGACTCTAGTCATCAATAAATGCCACTTAGCCAACCGCTTTCTTTCTTTCTTTCTTTCGCTCTTGACGCTGAAAGCCAAGCCCGATGTATTCACTTAAAGGGGTATCTCATGAATCAAAATCCCGCAAATGTTTACACTTTCAGATCGAGGACTGATCGTATCATGTCGGACACAAAGGCTGAGAGTATTCTCGAAATTCAACCCGAAGAAGGGGAAATTATTGATCGTAAGGAACAATCCTATCCGAATACGACTTGAATCAGGCAAATACGTCTCTTACTGATTTAAGGATCGGAAAAAATGCGTCGACTAAAAGAACACGTACGCGATAATTGCAAGGTGCAATATCTGGATCTCAAGTTCATCACTCATCTCTCACAAATGCATCCGACATCTGCCCTTCACGAGATTTGTCAGCGACTGGCCATTCCCCCACCTATGTTGACCTTGGCCTTGGAATGCGGCCCACCAACCGCTCGGCAATTCATTTTTAAAGTGAGAGATAGCTAGGAAGAAGGTTACATATATGTCAAGGGTTGTTAGTTTAGTCTGACGATTATGATTGGCCTACAGGTTGTGGTGAACGGACACACGTATCAGCCAACGATAGCCGTGGACAATAAAAAGGACGCCAAGGCCAAGGCTGCCTGGTTCGCTTTGCAAGAGATGGGCCTTCTCAAGAAGGATCCAAGCAATCCACTGTGATACATGTATGAGATGAAAAATAAGAAATACAAGTTTGATCGAGTGTTTAAGTTGTCAAAGGGTGTATCTAGTCTATTCCATAGAAGATGTAAATATGCTTGGAAACCAATAGGACGCCTCGGAGGTCCCTTGGGTATCGATCCAAGCAAATCCTTCTTTGATCAATTGGTCCAAGGCTCTCTGACTTCGATCGTTGTTCCAACCCATTTCTTCGCGCAAGATGGTCAAGGACACGTATCCAGAGGTGGATTCAGCCTTTTGCAGGATGGCAGTTTGATCCATGGAAAATTCACCTGTCAGATATAAGTGACTGTGGATAACAGAACTCTGTAAGTTAAGAATAAAGCACTCACCGGGAATGGATTGTACGAGATACCGTCCCGAGTTGAGCGGAATCACCGTGAATCCATTGCCCAAAACCTTCAACTTCTTGATAGCCCGCAATAGATCGTCGTTGGAAATCTCCTAAAATTGGAGCGCCGAAAACTCGATAAGCATATTTTTTTCTAAAACATTTAAAGCATTGAACATTTTTCCTGGGTATGTCTCACTTAAAAAATATCAATGATATGGAGAATAGGTTGGAGCTTCGGCTTACTACCTTTTTTTTGCTACTTTTTTCTTGCACAACACGGGGTCCGACTAGTTTTGACTAAATAGTGATAACTTTAATATGGCAACCATTAAAGCCAAAGTTCCGAATCTTTCATTACAACTGTCTTAGATAACCTGCCTGATGGTGTCGACTCTTGCCACGGGCTTTGACGAGTTTTTTGCGCAAATCGCTCAATTCCATAAGGCCACCCGTGCGATGCGACGTAGCCATACACACTTCCACGATCTGCACGCCTAATTCGTAGTAGAAATCGCCCACGCCCAACATTTCCGACCAAAAGCCCTTGCCCGAAGCCAACGGATCCACGCCAATCGTGGCGCACATATCCTGCAATCAAACCCGAAATTCACGGTTGAGGTATTCTTTGTCTTTAAGCTCCAACTGCCTCTCATCTATAGATCTACCTGGAAGTGCTTCCGGAAGGCCGGATCCTTTTTGATCTCGGCCTTGTGATCCCGGGCAAACTCTTCCAAATTGGCCCGAAAGGTCTCCAATTGTCGGGACATCTCACTCAACTGATGCTCGGCCAACACATTACTCTTGTCTTTATACTTGCCGTCCTCCAACTTCTTCTTATGAATAGCCCCCACTCCGGCTCTACGCCGCATCTTGACACTCGGCACCTTTCCCTGAGCCAATCACAGCCCTAACACGACACGAATAACGATTACACAAGTTGACGATCTTTTAAGGCCACCAAAAGGGCCTTTTCCAATTCGGCCATGGCTCGAGCAGTGGTCAAGTAATTGTAACTGAGGTAGATCGGATTCCGGAGCCGCTGACTGAGCTTGGCGCACAACTCTTCAGACACGGAATCGTTCAAAGAACCCAAGACTAAAAAGCAAAGACACGCATGAATTACTTGGTTAACCGCTGATTATGTTTTTTGTTTTTTACTATTGCCATTGACATTTTACCAATCCAGTTTTACGTCAGAATTCGAATCTTAAATAATTGGTGGGCCAAACCGGGCTGGATATTTTGGGTAAAAGCAATCATTTTTGTCCAGGAAAGATCCATAGGTACTTAGGCCAAGAAAAGGAGAGTTATGCTTCGAAGTTGGGACTGTACAGTGTTCAGAGAAGGTAAGAAAGGTATCTGATACTGTACGTCTTCAAAAGCATCCATGAGCTTTGTCCCAACCCAAGATTTAGGGTCAATGCTAGTGACCGTAGAGGCTTAATGTGCGTTTTGAGAGCACCTTCAAGTCTTCGAGAAACCAGGCTAGTTCGAACAATGAAGTCCAACTCTCTTCTTTCTCGGGCTCCTTCATTGCTTTACTTGCTTCCCTCTAATATTCGTAGGGAATACGTAGGCCTGGTTGATCCGGTAGCATCTTTCAAGTCAGACTTGGACCAATTTATAGATAGCATTCCAGATCAACCCTACATTCAAGGACTAGCTCGGTCTGCCAACTCAAATTCTTCGGTTGACCAAGTATCATTTAAAGATTGAATGGTAATAAATAGGCGAATTATAACCTCTCATTTTAATAGTACTGGGGATTACAATCACTGCAACGGTTAGATAAGCCCGTGAAAAGACATACCAAAAAAAAAGAATGCTTAATACTTCAAAAAACGATCCTACTCCTGTCTTGTCATCAGAGATCAAAACTACCTTCGAATGGGGTCAGTTTGGGACAAAAAAAATGAAGCCCCCCCAAAACTGATCCAATCTCGTTTGTATCATATCTAGACAGACAGACAGTCAGTAAATAGGCTGCATTCGCCGACTTTAGGCCACTTACCAGAGGTTCGGGCAGCAGCGGTGTGGACTCCGGGAAAGGCCACGGCCAAATCTCCGGCTTGAGCCTGACTGTCCCCGATCCACACCCACCAGAGGGCCGGGCCGAAATGGAGGATTTGCACAAAAGCCGCGGGCAGACCCGAGGATTCGTCCAGTGCAAGTTGAAACTGGCTCACGGTCACGCCCACCGGGGTCTCGGACATGGCCGATGGACGGGACAAACGCCCGATGGAGTGGGTGGGGATTGAGGCGCAGGGGGAGGGGCGTGGTTCCGGGGGGGAATGGATGGATCTGTTTAATGTAGAAGCCTGGATAAAAGCTCAATATTTGTTCATCAGGGCTGCCATATTTGAGGTCGGTCCAAGCCAACCTACACCCAAAAGATGAAACATTAACACTTGAGAGTGTGCATTGCTGACCTATTCTGGTTTTTTTTACCTCAAGCTTTACATTAATATTCCCGAAAAGTCTCAAAAATTTGCCCCATTATCTAGGTTTTGATAAGGTCCAGCTTAGGTTTTGGACTTCTTCCCCATGTTCATAAAAACCGACAGTTTCCAGGCCTTCTTAGCTCCTGTAAATAGCAGCTGTCTATTGATGTCCGCCAAGAAAAAAAAGTACTTTTCAATACGGTAGGCGTTCTTAAAAGCCAGGATGGCACGCGCAATGGCCTTAAATTTGGCCTTATCTTTACCAAACTGGCAATTGCCCTCTGAGTGTTTGTGTAATGTTCAGTCAGGGATAAACGTTATTCTCCACCGATTAGTTGGCGGTGCTTATTTTTAAATTTGTGGCAAAATGTTACAAGCTTTAGAGTCTCTAGACTTTAAGGGCTATCAATATCGTGTTAGGTTAGGTTGGGTTAGGTTAGGTAAGGTTAGATTAGGTTTGATTAGGTCAGGTTAAGATTTAAAAAAATTAGCAACGCCAACTAATCGGTGGAGAATAACGTTTACCTCAGGCAATTCCGCTCCTAGTGTGACCACCACCAAGTGTGAATGATTATTTTGTCAGAACTATCACAAATTTGTAAAAAAAGCACCAGCACCAGCATCGCATCGGATGATCCTTAGCACAGCCTTTTCTAGTTTCAAACGTCGGTTCCTTTAGGTATTTAGCTAGAGAAGTATTGTGGTTAATGTTGGAGGGGTAAGTCTTCCCCAATTAGCAAAACTATCTAAATTTGTATAACGCCCATTTCCAAAACTCCAAAAGGTAGGGTTCAGTCCAGTATCAGATTTATTAGCGTCTCTCTGGGTGTGGTTTGGGTTCAAATGTCCTATGTAGGGCTTGAACCATTACCGAAAAAAGTAACACGTTACCGTGGTCGATAGGGTTACCCGGTATTTTTGTAGAAAAAAAGAGGACCTTAAAACTGCAAAAAAAAAAAAACTTTTTGTAAATATGGCGTAAAAGGAATGACACCTGCGATTATTTATTTGATCCCATTAATGGGAAGTAAGCCATAGCATTTGAGAGGGAATTTTAAAAAAAGTTCGCTCGTTAAGTAGAGAAGAAAGTAAGGGTATGGGGAGGGCTAAAAAACCCATTCCATTACCACTACTTTTTCAGATAAGTAACGCATTAGCAGTAACTTCACTCATATTGTAATGCGTTGGGGGAGATGTGGTGCAGTGGTTAGCGCAGTTCCCTAGCACGAGAAAGGTCCCCGGTTTGATTCTCCTCCCTGACCTTTATCAACGAAACCTTTAGACGCTAACCACACCCACAGACGGAGAACCAAAACTGATCCGGACACGACAATGCCCATCGGAAACATATTCAAGCACGATGTGATGCCTGGTTTCACTGGCAGGGCGAGATTCACCCTCAGACCTAGGACCCAAATACAAAAAAAAAGTTATTTCAAGGCCTTAACCTTTATGAAAAATGTCAGTGAATAGGTTCTAACCATGTCCCTCTATCTGCATCTGGTTAGGACATTGGGTATAACATAATCAATTCACCACCAATCATTCGTAAAAAGTTAATTTCCTAGCTTTTTTTAGGATTTGAACCACCAACACCAGGCGCGAAGACTCTTACATTCTTTCTTTTCTTTTTTGAAATAGATTATCATTCTCACTATTTTCTGATTTTTATGTGATCTAGCTCTAGAATAATTCAACTGACCTCATTTACGTTTTGTATCTCTTTCGATATTGTGTGTTATTATCTGTTTTAGCTTTATCACCTTTGTGGCATTGTTAGCTGAGTTCCTCAATTTTTAGAGACAACCCTGCCGCGACGACTTTTCTTTTTCACAAAAAAAAACTTATTCTATCGAATTTTTCGTATCAAATGTCTTCTGTTCCTCATGCCAATGGGACTTACCATCATAATTTAAAGGGCAATCAAGTGGCAGCTTTGTTCTTTCAGATCACTCCCGGACGCCTCAGTTATGCTTACACATAAAATAGCCCAACCTTATACATTTTAAGTGATTGATCCAGCTTCTTTTTAGTCTCGATCTAGCTCTGTCCACTCCTTCGCCAGCGGTCACCTCTTTTGGCTCCAAGCTATTTGGTCACCTTATGGTGTGCACTGTGCAGGCCACGTCAAGTTCTGTCGATGGTCCTCAAAAATTGTGACAGACTTCTATCTATATCTATTTAGTTGAGATTGGGGAATTGACAGTTCGAGGGGATCCCGCCCATCATGAGTTGGGATCAATCCGGAGCCTACGACGATTACGGCCAGTATAGCCACTACGGCCAATATCCGGACCCCAATGCGGGTTACTACGGCCAGCCTGAGACCTACCCGGCCCAGAACCCGCCCAACGCTGGGCCGCCACCCCCGGCCCCGGGCAGCTATGGTGGGTATGGGGGACCGCCCTCGCCAGCCCCCATGGCCGCCACGCCGGGTCCACCGGCTTCGGCCGGTGGTTATTACAATCCCAATGAGTACGGGCAGTCGGTGGGCGGGGCACCCGGTAATACGGCGGCATATCGCAGGTGAGGGGATGGGAGCCATGAGATGAAATAGGCTTAGTTAGTGTTTTCCGTGGGTCCAGGGGTTCCAAGTTCCGCCTGAGTGCCGATGGATACATGTTATCAGAGGTGGCATACATAATCAAAATTTGATTAAAGATAGTATCATTGGCTTTTCTAACCGCTACAGGGAATGGAGTCCCTTGTTATTTTTTACCTTTTCATCTTTATATGATATTTGGTCTACCAACGAATTTGAGTTGGCAGACCGAGCTAGTCCTTGAATGTAGGGTTGATCTGGAATGCTATCTAAAAATTTGTCCAAGTCTGACTTGAAAGATGCAACCGGATCAACCAGGCCTACGTATTCCCCCCGAATATTAGAGGGAAGCAAATTAGATTGTTAATTGACAAAATTAAATTGAAGGAGCCCGAGAAAGAGAGTTTGATTCGTTGAAATAATTCTGTTTTTTAATTTGGACATCGGGTAGGCCAGCGCTACGGCGAGGCTCACAGTTAATGACTTGACCGTCCGATGCTTTTGAACTAAATCAAAACGCCAATAAACACCATTTAACTTGATATCCAAACCCTCCATCGATTTACCCGCAGCTTGAAAGATAAGGCACGGACTTCTAGAAATATGGATTGCGAACGAGCTTCCCGGCCAATCGACCTGCTCTTGGTCATAGCCACTCTGAGCCACATTTCGAATTAAAGTAATAAAATAAGAAACGTAGATCACTTCAATTAACGATAGGTCAATTTTATATCATTGACAGGCTAAGTCCATCGTTTCAAAGTTATGTTGTCAAAAGCTTATGTAGCTGACCAAGAGCAGGCCGAAAGTTCAAATTTTATGAAGTGTTTACTACATAACTTTGAACATGTTTCTTAAGTTCCCTAACCATAGGTTTGGGCTCAAACTGAGCTGAGTTCATCTATTCAAGGACGCCTCCTTGATCTATTCAACATGATCTTCTAGTCGTATGCAGCTCTTATTTGAAGTAAGATGAGCGGTTTAGGAGATAGGATATTTTTGCTTCCGTTTGCAGTCCATATCTCTAGTAGAAGTCCGTGGATAGGGATACTACTAGTTTAATGGGTGGCATATAAGGCAATCAGAAAAATGGCACTAGGCCAACCTAATATTACTGACTACATTATTAAACTACCCATTAGTTGGCACCCCACAGTTTTTGAAGTCTTGCTTGAGTTTAGGTATCAATGTTTTGGGTTAGGTTCATTTTAAAAAAGTAGGACTGCCAACGAATGCGTGGAAAATTAACTTCTGCAAAAAGTGCACCTCCAAGTTTTTGATGAGCGCACCGAACAAAAAAGCTGTCACGCCAACCCAAAAAAAGTACACCCAGAAACGATAAAGTGGTGTACAAAAGCGAGAATATGTCTCGCCACTTTTCTTTTTTGATTGTTAAAAAGGCGTAATATTGACCAGATAGAGTTAACTTAATCGACCATTTCAAATGAATCGCAAACGGATTGAAGCCCATATGCTTTTAGAACACAACAACTATTTGTATTTTTGTTGAAAAATCCGATCGTGCTATCTCTTCAGGGTGTGAAATGATGGCTTGTTGGTTTTTTGCTTGGCGTGTGCCACTTCATTCGTTTGTTGTGTCAATTTGGACTTTATTTGGTATGTGTGGCATAAGGCCGATAGATGCTAATGTGGTGACGTGTGTGTGCCACTTTATTCTTTTGGTGTGGCCATTTCTATTTCACCCATCGTGTTGAAGGCCTTCGGGAAATGTGTAGGTTATTGAAAGGGTCGAAACATTCATGGTTAATGAAGTGTTGGGATGATGCTTTTGATTAGCTAATGTTACTGATATATCGTAATTGTGCCCTCAACCAATGTCCTAAAGTCGTCAGAGGCCTGATCGCCTGGCACTGTTTCCCACAGTGTACTGGAAGTTAAGATATTCCGAATACAGTTAACCGAACGAACGAAAATGAGAAAGAGAGAGATTTTACGCAAAAAAGTAGTTTGACACTACTACTGATGGAATAAGAGCATGATGATGACCCATCCCGTCTGGTTCGTGCGATAGCTCAAGACCAAAATCAATGGCATTACCGAGATCAAATCAGTATCAGTCAAGTTTGCCCAATTAGCTTGAATCGATTGCTCTTGATATTTTTGGCAACGGAGGTTTTAACCGGGTTTGTGTCTGTTAAATATTTATAGGCCGGTACGCGTCTCGCACGCTGAAGTAACGTCCACCTCCAGGTATCGGTCTGTGTGTGTAGAGTTGATTGAACGCCTGTCCTAACTAATGGCATCAAATCCAATAGCAAAGTCTTTGATTTCTTTTCCTTTGATGGTTATGATTAATTTAAAACAGTTATAGTAATTATTTTCAAATTTCGTTCATTTGAAAGTGACATTGACCTTGCTCTTGGAAGTGCAAAATTCGAAATTTCCCCATTGAACTTTTGATTTTATACATAGGCAACCCTTACATTAGCTTAGATGTGGTTTGAATTAACACCCTTGTTGCTGTATTGTTGTGTTTGAGTGTGAACAATAGTAGTGATCTCTTGGCCAGGATAGACCCAATAAACCCCCGAATTCTTTTCAGTTCTCCCCTTCCGAATCAACCACAACCACAGCCACAATATTATCCACACGGTCAAGCCCCTCAACAGGGTCAACAACCGGCGGGTTTAGCGTTTCCCAGTATGATGGGCGATCCCATGGTGACCAATATGGCCATGCAATACGGTCAGGAATTTATGGGGAAGCAGAGCGAGGAAATCAAGAAGAACTTGGACAAATACGTGTCCATTGGACAGCTCAAGTACTACTTTGCCGTCGATACCACGTATGTGGCGAAGAAGCTAGGTAAGATCGTAGTCGACCTTGATTATGAGGTTTCTCCAGGTTTATTACTCGTTCTTCTTTTTAGGAATTTTGTTGTTCCCTTTCACACATTCGGATTGGTCCATCAAATACAATCAAGAGGAACCAGTTCAGCCCAAGTTTGATATCAACGCCTCGGATTTGTACATCCCCTCCATGGCCTACATCACATACGTGCTATTGGTGGGCTATATACTGGGTTTGAGGAACGCATTTTCCCCGGATCTCTTGGCCACCACCTCCTCGTCGGCACTGGTTTGGCTCATCCTTGAGATTGGTGGGAATTTAGAGACGCCTTCTTTCCTTGTGTAGTGATTCATATTTTCAACGGCTTTTGTTTCCAGGCATGATCTATCTGTCCCTGACCTTGATGAATATCTCGACCAATATGTCGAAATGGGATATTCTTTCCTTCAGTACCTACAAGTACGTGGCCATGATCTTCATCGTCCTCTTGGGATTGGTCTTCCAGAGCACGGCTGCTTACTATGCGGCGTTATTCTACTCTTCAGGGGCTTTGGCCTTCTTTCTCGTTCGCGCTTTAAAGTTGCGGATCGAACCTGAGGTGAGTTTTTTCCCATCTCTTGAGACCTCTGTTCCAGGATGGTTATTGCAAGCTTTGACCTTCTGGTATTGCACCTTAGGTTCACGGGATGCAAACCCATGGGAAGAGGAAATTGTACATGATCTTGTTCTATGCTGGACTTCAACCATTCTTCATTTGGTGGATGACCTCGTATCTGGTGCCGATATCGAGTCTGGATATTCCAAATCCAATGCCCATAGAGACGTATTAGATATCAAATCTAGTTGCCATCTTGATATATTTAATGTTTCTCACCATCCTCAAATACTTGTGATAACAAAGGCATAAGTCATTTAATAAAAAAGAAAAAACGTTTTGAAAATCTAAAACAAGCTGGTTTTTCGTTACACGCCTAGATTGTGTAGCGAAAACTATTCTGCCGTGCTACACACGTGAAACAAGAGTCTTGGATGGTCAGGAAAGAAACCATTTTCAAACCTTAATCAATACCATCCAAGGCAAGATCTTGTCATTTGGTCCCCTCCAAAAGATACGGCATATCTACAATTTTCATCAACATTCAGCAGTCCCACAGAAGTGGCCAGAGAAGACCATGTGTAGATTATCTCGCATAATCCAACCAGACCACTTAACATCGATGGATGGGAGGAAGACTAAATATGGATTGAGGTTTATAAAACTACGAGTAGCAATTGTGGTCATAGTGATAGCAAGCAGATAACAAGAAGCAAAGTTTGCTCACTTTCTATTAACTGTGTAAAGATTAAAAAAATTAAACTTTAAAACCGTGCTAGCATTAAAAAGAACCTTAAAAGCACCTAATACTGGAATTTAAATGCTCGTGTTTTTGGGATGCCAAATAATTCAATATTTTTCAATTTTCAAAATTATATTTTTCTGGAAAGAAATAGTGATCAACTGTTTTGTTGTCAATGAAATAGTCAATATCTGCCTCTGCAAAATCTAATGAGCAATAGATTTTTATTATAAAGCGTTGTACGTTCAAGTAAGTCAGTTTAGTTCGTAAAATGTGTGAAAATCTTAGTCAGTTGTGCACTGATAACTTACGATATAATTCAAAGGAAAAAAATGTAAAAAACGTCTTCAGTTACCTATCAACGCCAAGCAAAACTCACATGCAGTTTTAGGAAGAAATGGTCAAAATAATGAAACTCGCTTGTAATGAATGGTATCTAAACAAAAAAAAATATAAAACAAAATATAAATTCATCATATTTCAGTTTTTGGGAAAAAATCAAACGTAAAAAAATTGATTTGGAAAGTAGTTCTTTGAATTTTGCCAAAGCATAAGGAATCACCTAATTTCCCCTAAAATCATCGGTTTAGCTTGTTTCATTGTTAAAATTTGCGAAAGTTTTTTTTGACTCAAAATGGTGAATAAGCTCAAAACTTAATTTAACCTAAAAACTATCTTTCTGACCCCCAGTCATAACTAAGTTAGTTCACTTGCATCCTGTTCCCTTGGCTTCATTTTGCTATCGGCGCCCCATCCCTGGACGGGAGGTTCGAGGAAAGTAACGTCCTGCTCTCTTAATCGTCTTCGTTCTTTTCTTATTCTAATTCTCTCTCACCCTTAATTCCCTCCCCTTTTCGGCTTCTCTCTCTCTCATTTATTCTCCCTGGCGCGCTTTTTCCCTCCTCCATTCTTTCTCATCTTACTGCCCCTAATCCGGGGATTTTCAACTGAAACCATCTTTCCTGGATGAAGCCTCTGTGGACTTGAGGGCCTCAGTCAAGTCATCGCCAGGCAACGTTATTGTTATTTTCATTACTATGGCTAATATCATGATTATTTGGGATTGAAGTGACACCCTTGGCCAGTCACAGATCGAAGATCGCTTGTCCTAACTCCTCTCCACTCATTTTCAATGGTCAGTTCCTTCAGTTCCTCGTCGTGTTCAACCAAGGCCAAGTCCTCAACGAATGGATGTGTCCACTTCATAGAGCCAGTTGGCATTTCTTGGGCCATGTTTCCCCCTTTCCAATGGGAATGGTCCTTATATCCTGACCTGACTTGTTCATCTTCCCATCTGGCCCAGCTTCTGAGACTCCGTGGTAAACCAAAGAGATGCTAAGGAACATGAGCAGCATTCTCGTTTTCATGGATTTCCAAGGCAATGCGCCAAATTGGACCTTGATTTCTTATTCAGCTCGAACCTGGAGACTATCAGCATCATAGGAACGGAATAAACAACGGGGTCCCAGGAACACCGTCGTCCATAATGTCGTACCTACCCTAGTTCCCTACCACATTCCAGATTGGCTCCTCTATGCATTCATGTGGAAGTGGAAGCTAATTCAAACTGCTACCAAACTTTAAATCTCTTTCTGGGAATTTTTAACGATCTCAAGCCAACTTTTAGTCGAGTCCCACCCTAACCCAAGATGGTCGTTACGAGTGGTGGACCAAAAGGGATTCGCAAGTCCTAACAAGTTTGGCATCATGAATTTCTCATGTCTGTCCTCTGGATCCACGTCTCTGAGTACAACCCACATGTTCATTACCAGCGGAAGCAGGAAGGAAGAAAAAAAGACCTGCTTGTACAAGATTGCACACTTGTTCCATGCTTAGACTGCATGCATTTACCTCCCTCACGTGGAACTCCGTGCGTGTTGGTGCAGATTGGGATGAAGATTATGTGCGTTCACACTCGAATGAATTCCACGCCAAGCGTCAATTCGTAAAGCCAGGCTGATTCTTCATTCTCCATGCTCGTCTCTTTTTGGATGGAACCACCGATGGAACCGATGGAACAGTAGGGGAGGAAAAGAAAGAGAGAGAGAGAGAGAGAAAAAGCGAAACGAAACGAGCCACTGACAGTCAATCCTGGATCCATTTTTCGTTCCGCGAGCGGAATTTTTTAACTCAGACTCTTCGATGAACGGCGGAAGGTGATATGTGCCCAGTTATGTGTGTGGAATGCCCAATTTCCCCCGTACAAAAGGTTCAAAGGAGTTCAAGAAGGGAAAAAGGCCTGTTGGCTGGATCAAGACCGCATTCCGAGAAGAAGGCGTATGAAAAGAAGTATTACAGACGAGATGTAATTAATATCCACCGAGCCAACGAGTACAAAAAAAATCATCCCAACGCAAGCGAGCGAGAGGGTAACGTTACTCCATTCGAACCCTAGTCTTCTGCATGGTTTCTAGCTTCCTGAAAGGCGCACTTTTTCATCCATGGAACAAGAAGATCTAGTGGTACTCTTAGTACGGAATCGAATCTCTGGCCTTCTTTCCCCACTTCCTTTCTTCCTGGTTCCTCTTTCCTTCTCTTCCCTCCCTTTGGTGGACACTGGGACCTCGCCGTTGTCATTTAAAGCTCCGGCTACAAAAGGAAAGAAAATAGAAACGCTTTAAAGCGCTCATAATACGGAAGGAACTCACTCCTCGTAATATCAACGATGACGGTTTACCCGGTCAACACTATGTGCATCCTCATAAACATACACATTTTCACATTTTTTCAATTTCAACATTTGACCTTGATCAGCAATTCTGGATAGTATACAAATATTCGAACTACTTTCTTAGTTTTACAAAACAAAAGTCACAATAAATATAGGAAACATTTTCGTAATCCACCCCAGAGAAAGAGCATCTGAATTCCGGGTCCTTCTTTTGAGCTATTTCACATAAGCCAAGCTTTCAGAACACCATGAACAGTGCGTAAGACGGAAAGACGGAGGAACAACATAGGGAACCAAAAAAAGAGAGAGGGACCCGGACCAAGGGAGACAACTGGGAAAGGAATGAGGAAGATGATGGAATTGCTAGTGGATGAGAGAGGCCGGCGTCGGCAGCACCCCCAAGACGCCCGCCCACCCTCAGCTCCAAAGATCCACGAGGAGGACGAGGAGGGAACGGCCTCAAGAGCGGTGAAAGGATCCATTGCTTCGTTTCCACTCGGCACTACATACTCTTCATCCAGTGGAACAGTGGAACCAGTGACTTACCAGAGAGCTTGGCAGGCACCAGCTGCGTCCAGAGAGCCAAAGAGGGAAAGGAACCGAAAGAGAAAGAAAGAGAGAGCGAGAGCGAGAGCGAGAGAGAGAGAGCGAAGACCATCTTTTTTATTGTGCACATCAGTAGCGAGTCCAGTTTGCCAAGGGATAGCTACCGAATCTGTGAGGACTTGGAAGCAGAACGGACGAGAGAAGAAAAAAATAGGCGAAATAAGCCGAGTGTGAGTCCTCCTCCTCCTTCTTCTCCTTCTTCTTCCTCTTCTTTTCTTTGGACATACTCGGCATATTCGGCACAGACACGCACACTCATATCCACACATTGGACACACTCACATACTCCCTCCCTCCCTCACACTCATTCACTTGCAAAGTGAGTTGTGGTGAGACATGGCAAACCAGTGACTGGCTTGGCGATTCTGGAAGTGATCTATTTATTCCGTCGCTTATTATTGTGCATATCATTGATGGAAGAATGGACCGTGGAGTGGGAGGCGGGTGGCCAGAATAAATGATGTGCTTCAGCGTTGGCTTGGAACGCAAAGTGATGATGGCACAAGACGGCTCTGAAACCCACCCCAAGGACCCCAAGAAGAAGAACAACCACAACGACAACAACAACAACCGAGAAGCCGAGATGATCGGGATGATGAGTGTTTTTGAAGAGCTCCGAGCGGCTTGCCATCTTCCCGTCCATAGTGGCTTGTCTCCAACAGTGAGGGCATAATAGATACATCACATCATAAGAAAACATGAATCCACATCGAGTCATCCAAAACACGAGGTTCGTTGTCCTGGTTCAGAATATTTCCTTTTGAAGTGGGTCTTTCGTGCCCGGTTCCAAAGCTGACTTTCGTTTCCAAATTTTAATCAAACAACGACGGGTTGCGAGGGGTGACGTAGGATTGTTTTTTGTGTGTTGTTTGAAGGCATAATGGAATTACATGAAGCCTTTTTGCCCTCAAGTAAAGAGGCCGGCATTAGGGCTCAATTCGACGGCACTTCAAGGTCTGAAGAGGTCTAACCACTTGTAATGGCGCCTCTCGAGTTGTTCGACTAGTACTAATTGTCCGTTGTCATGCAAAACCCAAGTGCTCCACGGCAATTGGGGAGTGAACCAGGAAACCATTGGTTTCAAGTCAACCAGCAAGTCGGTTTTTCGTCTTGATATGTGTCCCTGGCCATTAGGGACCGGGGGGAAGGTGTTTAGAGGTCTTGACAGAGAGAAATGACCCAAGTTTTCTGTTGCCTCATGACGTCAGGCTTGAGGTTCTTATAATTAATAATCGGGCCTTGACAAGTTGGTTGGAAGCACCCATTTCCCAAGATTGATTTTAGTTTCCTGCCCATGTAATGATATTTTTTACCGCGACATAGATAATTGTTTGCCAGTAACAAGCAGATGGAACACTTGAGGCGTTGTGAAGGCAAAACTCTACCTTTAAATTGGGCAGACCGGTTTTTTATTCATAAGCTTCGTGAAATGACACGCCCTCTGTCATTGCATGCAATCGAAAATGGTATGAACTGGTGGTTGCAATGATGTTGGTTCATATTAGTGTTCCATGATTGCTAAAAGCTCTTGTGTTCGATTCTCTCTTGGGAATCCCTAATGGAAGGTTGAGGTAAAACGAGCCCTACACCAAACTTTCGTTCTATTTATTTAATGTGGTTTTTGTGGCTTCCGGTACTTCTAAGTTATCATTGTATCATTGAGTAAGCTTGCTTCTGGAGCACTTGAGTAATTGACAAGAACACAAGAAAATATTGACCATTCAAGCGTTTCATTTTCGCCTCGTCTAGCTTCTCTTGTAATTAAGAAAGTATTTACGGCAAACTTTGGAAAAGAATCCCAGGCATGCTCAAGGTACAACTAACTGCTAACTAGGCCGACACTTTCCCGTTTCAAGCTTAACACGTAACGCATTTCAGTATTTCGAGTCTTTTACAGGCATTGTAAATCGGACATAGATTCTTTCAACCACAAAGTAAATGCATCGAGATGATAAAAGATCATAACATAAAAATGAAAACAATCACCCTTAACAAACTTGCTCCGGTCGTTTTTCGAGATCCAACAAAATTCATTCCATAATGGAAGGTTACTGAAAGTACTTATAGGACAGGTTGAGAGCCAACATTTTTATTGTGCCGTATTTTACTATGTGCCAAAAAACTTTTGTTTCGCCAAAACTTCTCAAAGAAATGAAGAGAGGCCTTTTAGGAAGTCCGCCGAGTATCTTAGTGCCTTAATAACTTGCCTTTTGAAAGCGACTCTTACTTAAGATAGCATAATACATCCACACCACCAACACCAACACAAACATACATACATTTTCACTGGAAGATAAGGCTAGCTAGACTCGAGCTGAGCTACGGTACAGCGGGATTTAGAAAGTTCTCAAAACTTCTCTCCGCTCTTATTATGGCATCTCTCTGCACTCTAGCTTTAGATATAAATGCCGTTGGCTCAGACTTGATACAGATTCCCTGACTCCATTCTCTATTGTGCTATGCGTTCTCTTCCAGACTCTGACAAAATATCAAAGGGTTCCTGGTTGACCAAGAGACCAGTGCTTCAATATCTCCCGACAGGACTGCCAAGATAAAGGAGTGATACCATGGCCAAACCCCTGCAAACCCTCGCCGTTTTGGGCTCGCTTCGGCTCCTACTCTTTCTGTTCAATGTCCTTTTTTGGGTGAGTTCCAAGATTTATCTTCATTTCACTCCACTTAGCGAATACTTCTGCTGTGGCAACTCGAGTCACAAAATATCTCACGAGTCACGGGTCCTTTTTTGCCTCACACAAGATGACCTTACAATACAGGCTGCCCCGAAATTAAGAACCACTTTTGGACTTGAGCTCTTCCACAAATGATTGCATTAAGGAGATTTTAACAGATTAATGAAATGTAGCAACCATTCATGCCACTGTTTATTCACCAACAGTTTTATGATTAAGCTTACACTTAAACAAAAATGTCCCACCTTGTAGTAGTTTTCAGACACTCTGGTTTTAAAACTGGATACCCTTGAATATGAAGCAGCATATGCCAATTTGATGAGAACACAGAGTATTGTTTGTTTGAGTATTATGTGTTTAGCAATGCAGAAGATAAATTGAAAATTTAAGCATATCAAATACAAAAATTCTGAGAGAACTCTCCAGTGCCGGTGCTAGGCCTGTAGGTGACAAAGATTATTCAGAGTGTCACAAAAAGAAGAAAATTCAGGATATTTGGGCAAGCAATGATGATTCTTGTTTTAAACCTACTTTTCTGCAAGTATTTCGGTTTTTTAGATGGCCTTTGCAGAAACGTGTAAAACCTAATGAGTCAACTACCACTTAAAAAGGCATATCAATTAAACAGTACCATTTTTTTAATTTCACAATACGGCTAGTTTGAGGTGGATCCTTCCATATGCAAAATATGCTAGTTGTTTTTTCCAATCTGGTTTCCTTGAGCACAAATTGGCAGTCCCCCAAAAAGCTCATGGGCTTCAAGCTCATGGTAATATAATTTTCAATTTAAGCTATGTAGCCATTTGATGAGTCTCTTGACATAAGTAAAAAGATGTGGGCTTGTTTTCTAAAAATCTCAAAAACTGGTAAGAACTGCAATTTGACCCAAAATTTCCAAAAGCAAATTGAAGTTGGTTTTGAATTTTATCTTAGCATAGATTTAGCATTATGAAGGACCATTATGTGCACTTCCTTTGCAACAGCAGTTTCAAACAGACCTAATACTTAACATCCCTTACAAAAATACTTTTTGAATAACATGCATATGGTGAGATGCCCAAACAAAAATGTGAGCATTGTGAGTTGCATTTGCCAACCTGAAGAATTTGGATTTGTAGCTTGTGCAATGTCTTGGCTTGGGAGGCAAAATAATATTCTATGTCAAGGCCAAGGCTATCAATCTAGGCTAGGAACTTTGCCTTTTACAAAAACTAAGTCACGTGGCCTTACTATTCCACAGGCTTTAAGCCAATTGAAAAACTATGACATTCCTCCTCAAGGAGTCAGTTACTTTGGAAACCAATCTAAGCACTGAACACAACTATGAAAAGGGTGGAGGCATATTTGGCCGCGGCATTAAATCTTACAAAAAGGCAAAAAAATAGTGAGACCAATTTTATCAGAAAATGTATCTATTTGAGTATAACTATATGAATAAAAAGCAATGTAACCTGGAATCCAGGCTAGTCAAAATAATGCTGCCCTTCTCTTTTCTTCATTAGACTTCTTCATTTGAATTCAATTGTCTCAATTTTTTTGTAGAAAATATGTAGGTGTTGATCCAATGACATCTTTTAAGTTGGACAAGCTGTTGACCAAAATTCCACTTCAACCTATATATCAAAGTCCTAGCCAGATCCATGAACTTTAATTTGTTGGTAGATCAAACACTTTATAAAGGTAGGCTTGCTGGGTTACCCTAATGGTAGAGCATCCACTTTCCAATATGCGAATCCTGGTTCAATGCCTGACTAGCCAAGTCCAAGCTTCTTATTTAAATTACAGCATGTGTTATTGCTTTAACAGCTTAAATGGCCGAACCTGCGGTCATTCACGAGGGAAAGGTAAATACTAATATGAGTTGTGATAACGAAGCGGGAATATCCCTCAATTGGGACACCCATCATTCAGATGGCAGGTCGAGCAAGAATGCTGCCATCTGACTTCGTAACAGACAAAAGAAATTTTATAAATTCAGTAAGAACTAAAAGTAATTATCTGGAACTGCTGGGAATATCACATCCCTAGAAATGTTAAACAAGTCCGCAAAAATATATGAGCTGTCTGAGCGATTTTAGGGCACATAAAAGAAAAGTCACTCAATTTCAGAACACCCTGTTCATAAGAGGAGTCACACTTTACTCGACCTATTATTTATGGTCTTTTTTCATTGCACAGGCTTTCAAGAACAAGTCAATACTGCAACATACAAAATATTCAACTCTCATTAACGCGTGGCATTCCCTTTTGAAGTTGAATTATTTATCTTTGAGGACGTTTGGGTTCAAATTGCGTTGGTTACTTCAAAGAGCCAGTGATCGTTGCTCCAGTTACCCTTAATAATAACAAATTGATTCTTGTCGGCCTTAGTTTGTTTTCATAGTAGGTCGGAGCACTGCAACAGCACAATCTCCAAGTGTAACACTCGTTCTCGTTAGTGGAACTTTAAGGAATGGTTCTGTCATCCTGATGGTTCTAGTCCATTAGTTCAGTCAGAGGGAAAAAGTGGAGCAAGCTTTCTTACCTCAAATTGTCCTTGTCAGAGAGTAAATGAAGACCAGGATTGTTGCAACTTCATGACTTAAAGTAACCTCGACCAACTTTCGTGAGGAAATAAAAGAGTTCCAACATTGTCCCCAAAACAGACAAATTGTGTCTAAAAGAGTTCCCAGATGGCGAACTTGGTTAATTAATGGAGAAATAACCAGTTGTAGGAGCAGTTGACTTTTTCAAAATAAGCAAAACTCATGATAATCTGACACTTTACCTTGGTGGCCATGCCCCTCCAAACAATCAAACTGAGACATCAAAATGCTTTAGTTTTGAATCCAAAGAGACATGTTAGATATTACGTACAGGTATGCAAGGAAGCATACAAAACGCAGCACTTTGGCTCAACCCTGTTTCTCCAGGCTACAAGCTAACTCCTTTTTCTAGCACAATAAATAAACCAAAGAAAAATGCATTACTTTTTTTCTAATTCATCAGCAATGCAGAGTTATCTAATGCTGAAACAAAGACGAAGATATATTATTCTAACCATCCCTTAAGCACGCTGAATATGGTTTGCTATTAATTTCATTCGCAGTTGTCCCACATTTGACTTTCTAAACAAGGCACTTTGCAGAAAAGCTCCTTTTTGAACGGTAGATGGCGATAGCTTCAGTAACTGATGACGCCAAGTTTAACAAAATTGTTAGAAACTTCCAACGAAACTTATCGAGGCACTTGCAACGTCGCAAGATATTAAGATGTCTGAGAGTTGGCGGCCCTCTCGTGGAGGGATCCCTTCATTTGGGCTTCATCTGAGCATGGCCTGAATAAAAGGACAATTATTGTAATGATGGTGATCCACCATGGAAAACGGGCCTGAGCTCACGCTACCAGCTTATTCATATATGCAAATAAATCGACAACAATGAGAACAAGTCGTTCCCGAATGATCCCGGGAAGGAACAATGTCCAACCATATTTCATGGGATTTCGACGTGTCATAGCCTTTGTTGTATTCGTAAAACTCTCCTTCAAGCCTTTGAAGGCTTATTCTCTACTCTTATTTCGGGGCTGGCTTTGCTTCTTTGGTTCTTTGGCGCAGTAGCTTGGAAAAGAAACTTTGAAGGTCAAAGAAACACGCTGAGCCGGAGGCCACAAATCAAGGGAGAAGATCCAGAGACAAGGGACAAAAAGCGTTAATTGAAAACAACTACACCAATTAGGAAGTGACAGATCCAATCCAAACCAAGTAGTCATAGTAATAAGAGATGATTTAAAGCAAGCGCATTGCTCTTCTTCTTCAGGTTTTTTTTTACAAAGAATAGCTAAAACTATCAGTGACTTAATTATACTTTCTTTGTCGTGTTATTTATCTAGTCATTGCCTGATGAATGTATCAATGCTATCGATATCCATCGTTCAAGTATTCATTCAATATGTAGAGAACAAAACACCCGAAGAAAAAAAACCAAAAAACGAGGAATGTGATAATTTGCTCGGAGTACAAAAGATTACTTTTAGAGCACCAATCATAAGTGCAATAGAGTGGTCAATGAGAAAACAAATCGGTCGGATTGTTTAGGGATCCTTAGAGATCGGTATTTTTATTTCTTCGAAGAGTCTCAAGTCTTCTTGGTGCGAAAATCTCGACTACCGCCCTGAGATTTATTCCCAATTCACCTCCGAATCTTTTTTAATCCATCTGCAACTGCCATCGTTGTCCAACCATGTTTTTATGCTTGGCCCTTTTTTCCACTCTTTCCTAGGCAACTGGACTTGTCCTTCTCCTGATTGGTCTGTGGATCTCGGTGAAATTGCACAAATATCTGGAACTGGACCGAGAGATCTCCTCTGCCATTCCCATCTTGATATCCGGCCTTGGACTCTTCATCCTTCTCCTGTCGACGGTGGCCTGTCAGTGCTCAGTCAAGGGAAATGCCCCCAAGTTGTACATTGTGAGTACTTTTACCATTCTTCTTGTTGTTCAAGTACATAAGGTCACTTATATCGGAAGAGCCCTCGCCCTTTTCCCCGTTTTCCATACAAATATACGGCTTTGCCAGAAGAGGGAATATTTCCTCTATTACCCTTTGGCCTGTTTTGCTCTACATATATGGGTGCGTTTGGGCTTCACGAGAGGGTTCACTTGAGCGACCAACATTATTAAGGACATGTGTTTGGACAACCGAAGCAGAACTTGTTTCCCAAACAATTGATATCTCTGATGGTGCTCAGGCTCCACTCGGTATTCAGATGCCACAAGGCTGGCCCCCACCTGGAGCAATTGCCATAAAAACATGTTGAACTTGCATTGTCTCAAAATGCTGCATCTTTTTATGGGACTACTTTTGCAAGAAGCTCAACTCCGCATATCCGCTTAGAGTAGTATGTAGGTCGTAGATTTCTCGCTGAAGAAAAAGGCGAGCCCAAATATAGCCTTGAGAACAAGTCGGATGGATAGGTGGGTGGATCCAGCTCCCGGTTAGCCACAAGGGTCCTTCTCAAAGAACCTTGTGATGTACTCCTGTTTGTACGACATTCAAAAGCTTGCCGAAGGCAATGATTGAGAGATTGTAGTCCGTATCCCCATGACGTCCCGGGTGATCCACTGTTGACAGGATGAAAGGGAACGAAGCTTTTGTCAGGTCTGATGGATATTCAATTCTTGTCATGATTAGAAAAGTACCTACTTTCCGCCTCATCAAACATCGCATTCTCTCCCAAGAGTTCCGCTGTAACTACGATCATCGCTCGTCCTTTCTTTATTCGCTTCATGGTAAGGACTCATATGTACGTAGTAAAAGGAATGAGGTTTGTACTCGCACACTCTTTAGTCTTGACATCAAGAAAGTTATCTTAATGTGGAAATGTTCTTCTCGACTCCCTCTCGTCTGTTCATTCGGCACATTTTAAATTTTACGAGAGATTTTTTTTCAACTGCCTGAATATTTAAGTTGATCTCAAACTCTGCATTCAAATTTTGGTGCCAAGTTTGGATCCCACTTTTTACCCAACGTCATCGAGAATAGCTCAGTCATAAATTTCAGTGATAACAGCAAGCATTTCGCCATTTTTACGCTCAAGGGAAAGATACGCGCCATTGTTACACGGTACAAGGGATTCCGTGTTTTGAAGAACCCAAGCTGTGATCGTGGAACACTTGGAATCGGAAGGGAACAACCACCATAATCTGGCTAGGGAATACAGCAAAGAGAGGAGGGAGTAGGGAGAATCTTCATTGAGCAATAAAAAGATGTCTTTTTGGGTCGAAATAAACTTATTTACGATGAACTTGGGAGATTTTGAGGCCCATTTCATCCGCCACTGTGCTTGTGTACTGTCTTTTTTTTGTTCACTTTTCAAAATGCCAGGGGGGCCAGATCCTCAATCTCAGAAATATCTTCAAACGAGAGTGTAGTATACCTAGATCCAAGGACGAGAACTGACTGAGGGAGGAGTCCCATGATCAAGGAGTCTCCATTAGGTTTATCACACTGTCAAGCGTCTTGCAAATGGACGGAACAAATCACTGGAGCAATTACACAAGATGGGGACAAAAAATGTCGCTGCCAGAGGCGATGAAGGTCCCAATGCTCAGGCCTGGACTGGTCATTTATCCGACACCAAATTAACGAAATTGCCTCCTAAGGACACAACTGGGCACTGATAAGGCTGGTTATGTGAGCAGGGTTTTTGCTTCGACATCCCTGAGATAGGAAACGGGCGAGAGAAAGCGCCAATGGCTCACAAATAGAGTTATTTGGACAGACAAATCTCCTTTTGCTTTCAGTCTAAGAACCCCATCGTCCTTTTCTCTGCAGTTCGACTTTATTTCGGTCTTGACCGTTTCATTCTGCTTTGCATTTGGGACTAGAAGAGCTGCCAACTTGACAATTTTTTTCTTCTCCATCTCTGATTCGGATGATGACAAAAACTTGAGATGAATGGGAATACTTCCTTACAAACTTGTCTCTGTATTCCGTCTTATTGGATTTGAAATGAGACACTAGACTCTGGTTCGGGCGACCACGCAATTGCCCGACAAAAAAGCACCATCCGCAATGGTCTGCTTGTCATCTCCAATTCCTTTTGGGGACAAGAAACCCCCAAATGTCTGACTTTTTTCAAGACAAAATGCGTTGGAACGAGGTTCCATTGGACATAATTCAGTCTAGGGCAGCGAGATTGGCGTCAATGCAAAAAGGATTTAAAAAGGAATCCCTCGTGAAAGTTGGCTCACCTCAGGCAAAGTTTGTGCTGGACTGTCAAACGTTCCCATGGAGACAAGGTCACTTGAAGCCTAATCAGTTTGGATAGTCTCAAGAGGGCTCTCATGCCAATGACAGTTGGAAGAGAAGATGGCTGAAATATGTCAAAGACATACATAGAGCTGGTTGGGGCCTTCAATCGAATGAGGCATGTGAACCAAAACCTTGTGTCCCTTCCCTCCCCTCTGTTCCTCTAGCTCCCTCGCTCTGTCCCTGTTCAACGTCCTTTCCAGCATGTACCACTCAAGTATTCTAATCTAATCTCATTCTTATTTGTTCCTCCCGCTCATTTAGTATTCCACTTTGTTGTTCGTCATATTCCTGACAGAGCTCTGTCTGCTCCTCTTTGGATATTATTTTCGATACAATGTGGACTCAGCATTTCACGAAGGTCTGGCCACGGGACTGGAACTATATGGGAAGGACGGTGAAAGGACAGCGGCCATGGATGACATCCAATCCACTGTAAGCACTTTTTTCTTGACATCTGTCTTGGCAGACGAAGCGAAACCCATGTGGCTCATGATGGTTTTTCTTGTATTATTTGTATGGATCCAGCTCCGGTGTTGTGGTGTGAACAACTACACGGATTGGCAGGTCACTCCCTGGGGAGTTGGCCATGGTGAGAATAAGTTACCTCATTCATGTTGCCAATGGACGGTTCAAGGAGTGTGCTCCACTAATCAAGCCGAGGCTCATCTTTTCAAAGTGGTAAGCGCCTTCATTTGGCAGCCGATTGTAAACAAGCTTTTACCGACGGAATGACATCACGTGCTTCCTTCGCAGGGTTGCTACCGTTTGGTCCTCAATTTTGTTATGGAGAACCTGAAGGTCATCGGTCTGAGCGTATTGGGGGTGTCCATAATTCACGTGCTAGGGATCACCCTGGGGTGTGTTCTGGCCCGTCAGGTCAGTAAAGCCGAATATGAAGAGCTTCGGTGAGGTTACGCCAGGGGGCAGCAGCAAACGACGTCACGAGATCAGCAGCTCCGGGATTATCCGTCACAATGTACGGATAAGGAGCCCATGCTCAAAAACCATGCTCCGCCTACTTCTGGTGGCATGGGCTTGTCCTCACAATTCAAGCCAACGTCAATCCCACACCAGCCTTTGCCGCTTCCCCCTCCCACGGATAGCCAGATTCTGAAGCAATCAATCCAGAATACTCGACAGAAGCTCCGCAACACTCGCAATAAGAACCATGACAAGCGAGCCAAACGTGCTCAATCCATAGATTGGACCGCTCAGCCAGACTCTTTCGGGGCCGATAGCCCCATTTTAGAGCATAATCAGACCCACGTGCAAGTGAACCATTCGGCGACGGCCGAAGACTACTACAGTGTGCCCAAGAAGTGTCATCGAACGGTGTCATCGAACTACCTAGATCATTCCCTCGACTACCCATGGTCAGATGGCTCCCATTTCTCTTCCACGATACCTCAACCTCCCACCAGTCCACCCCCTTCCCCGCCCTACGCCAATAAGGCCATGTGGGCCAGACAAACCAGTACTGAGAATCCAGATGCAGTCATGAGGGCCGACTCTTTAAGTGACATGTCCAAATACTACTAAGATCCCATTGCCATCTCGAATTCGGAGATTTGTGATAAAACACCCGCTACATTACCTTTACCTTTACACCCAGCATTAATAGTCAGCGACAAAAAGTACAAATATGTTCAAGAGGCAAAATGTATTCCAACCGCAGACCTTGAGTTCCTCGGCAATAAAAACAAGAAGTCAGAGCAATTTCAGCCGAACCCAATTGGCAAATTGGACCCCGTTCACACGTCTTTAATTAAAAGTTGTCCATTTTGCCCGAATAGACCTCCTGACTCGTCAATTTTTTTTCTTCTCTTTCCTGACTTCTTTTCGCAATCACTACTCTTGAGATTATCAAACCAACCATTCTGCTGCTGTCGCCAACAACACCTACAACAACCCCTTCTTACTTTTATACTGTTCGCCAATACCTTTACCAATAAGTGCAATATTAACCATGTTTAACCAAGTTCAAAGTAGATCTCCAATAAAGTTTCATTTCTAATGGCATTATCCTACACAGTCTTGATGGTAAGAGCGCATGTCAAGGTACAAGTTGATCATTCTGATTTAGCCGTGGGCGGACGAGAATTGTCCTTGACATAATTCAATATCTTTCTGAGATCTTTAGACATGTAATAAGGCTTATCAGCGGATCCATCATTCCTCTCAATGTCCTAGAAAACAAGAGAGAAAATTAGAACAAGGGAGTAGACCAGACGAATGCAGTTTCTTACCTCGAGAAAACAAAGGAACAGCGTGTCTACAGCCATTTCGTAGACGTCGAAGAATACGTCGGCAATGAAGAATGATCCCACTATGATGACAAACACTGGCACAAAATAGTAGTTGAGATCCTCCACTTGGATCTTGTCAATCCGGCCTACAAGAATCCAGATCCAAGGATTGAGACAAATTGATTTAAAAAAAAAAACCACTTGTCGCAACATTCCACTCACCACTAAAAATGTAAAATGACAACACCCCCATGGTGCCAACAATGACCAGTTTTCCCAGAAGAAGTAAGAAATCTGTGATTTTATCTAAGACCGCAACCCTGAAAAGCAAGTTTCCTCGATGTCAGTTCGAGCTCGGAGCAACGGAAAGGGAAGTACCAAAAGAAAAGAATGGCTACCATTTGGCTCGTTTGCCATGGAGAACTGAAGTGAGACAAGGTCGTAAAATAAGGTGTCGTGTCTTTGAAATGCTAAAAATGGTACCACTAGATTAGACTGGAGAGAGTTGAACCCACCTCGCAATGTTTCTCATGAGAAGGGAAAACGCTTCTTTGGCAGACCAACAAAAGTTCCGCCCGTAGATTGCTGTCATAATGTATGCATTTCTGTTGATGAATTTCATGAAGGTTTCCAGGCACCAAAAGCAACACCGACACATGCACAAAATTGCCTGAGGGACAAAGGGCTTTGTTTGTACATTTCGAGAGCATAATATTGTGTGTGCACCCAAAAGGGCTTATGCATTTTTTTACCTTGACCAAAGGGTTGTCTTGGCGGTGCTCCTTCATTTTCTGCTCGATAAATTCGATCACCAATCTGATCATGCGAATTATGGCAATTATCAACGAACCAAAGGCTAGTGTACCCAAATGATATCGAAAAGTTCGGCCAAAACTCCTCGTCAAAGGAGCAGAGGGCAAATTCTTCTTGTCAAAGGTCCAATACCAAGCGGCAAAGGCTCCAGCCATGACCATCTCCTCCATGGCTGACACAAAGAAAAGACCCCATAGAAGGCCGAATACATTAAAAATCTGAAAGAAACTCAATACTGTCGGCTTATCAAAGAACGGGCAGCTTCTCAGGATAGAGAGGATGCTATGGACTTTGCAACAGATTAAGGTGAAAGCCCTCGTTTGCACGCTTGAAAAAGAACTCTCGGAAGACAATCTCTTCACCTCTCATCACCCTAACTTTTCTGAGTGAAAGAGTCGACAAAAGAGTTGGATCTAACCTGAAGATAGTTTGCCATTGGTGTGGTTCCATATTTGAAGAAATCGCAACGAGCCTCGGGACACAAAATGGTCACATTTTCGGGAGGGATCTCGCCGTCACACTTGTAGCCACTTCTAGGATAGTTGGACACGGCTGGAAAGGATCAATAAGAATCAATTGCAATAGGTCTTGTCAAGTGAACGCGTTCATGAACAACTGACGTTATGGGGACGTTTAAGCAAGCTCTGGCAGGTTCGTTTGTTTGCTGGTACCAGAGTCAGGGATGCAAGTTTGGGGCTTCAAACACGTTTTTGAGAAGCTGGCCCTTCTTTTGCATTGCTATATGAGGAAAGGTCAGCTTCGTTAAAACCAGTTTGAAACGCCAATTTTGCATCACTGGCATTGGCAGGCAAGTTTGTTTGCTGGTACCAACGCTTGCCTAAATGTCCGAATTCCATGGAGTAAAATCAAAGACAACATGTCCAGCCAAACTGCACTATATCTGCATTGAATTTGGACATTTATTTCATTTTACCTGCTTGTCTAAGCAAGTATCATTGTGGTATTGAGCCAATTTGATAGTGCGTTCACCGAATTACGCCAAACATGTTCATTTTGTTGAGTTTTGTAACACAGCTCACTCAAAATCACTTGCTTATTGAAAATTCAATGAGCGAATGGTGCGAGTAGACTGAGATATTTGTCTTAGTTCTCCCTCCCCAAAATGCTCAAAATCAGGGTCCGGACCGCATTTTTCCTTGAATTTCTTTCACTTGACAT
This sequence comes from Tigriopus californicus, assembly GCF_007210705.1. Lineage (NCBI taxonomy): Eukaryota > Metazoa > Arthropoda > Copepoda > Harpacticoida > Harpacticidae > Tigriopus > Tigriopus californicus. The sequence goes on along the minus strand of NC_081449.1, from coordinate 4,027,232 downwards.
GCCCTATTGCAAAGCCTGGATTAATTACGTTCTTACCACTTGGGTCTTTGCAGTTGGAAATGTTTAACATAAAGCTTTGTTCTCCAACGGAGGCCAAAAAGGCGGCCAAGAGAACGAACCAAGCGATCACCACCAAATCACAAAAGAACGGAACAACTGGGAAAATGAGTGTGGACATCATGTGTCCAACGGCAATAGATCCTTCCTCAATGAGTTCAATGGCCAATTTGATTCTGAAGAACGAACAATATCAAAGCATAAAAGGTCAAATTAGCTAAGTATCAACAATAACTCAGCCACTTAGATTCACCTCTTCCTCAAGAATATAAGAATGATCAAGACAATGAGGAGGACCACTGCCAATATTATTAGGAGAACGAGCCACGTGGTAGATAACTCGGAATAGACACTGAGATTGGACGAAAACCCTATTGGAAGATCATTATTTTTGTTATGAAGTTGTTTAGTATTTGAAACTGAATTCCTCTCATTTGTTGTCCAAAGAAATAGACTGCCGTGTTTAGAATACTTTGTCTAGTTATGATATCCTTGGAAAATCTACAGAACTTTGTAAGGTGCATGATGTCTTTTGAAACCTATTCAAAATGCACATGAAAAACAACGACGTAATAGAAAAAAACATGCCTTCGTTCAGCCACGAATCATCTGGACTTGGATCGTCCTTGAGCTGAGAATAGCGGAAATAGCAATAAACGATTCCCACACACAGAAGTAGGACCGACAAAATCAACGAGGTCCAAACCATGACGGCAGCCACGAATCTGCGATAAAATAAAGAAAAAGTTGGCACACCTCCTGTGCCAGAAACCCGTGGTAATGAAAGAGTTTATACCTCATGAGAATGATCCAGACCAAAGATAAAATTGTAGCGAGAATCAATGCCAATATGATCATCCACCACGTGGTGGCCAGATCACTGTAGATTCTCTCTCCGAACGATCGCACATCGATTAATTTGCCAATATAGTTCACAGCCTTCTTCAAAACTCCACCATCCACGATCTCGTTCTCTGGGGTCTCGTTGGAATCAATGATGACGGTCTCATTTGTCATGGGCTGATTATCCTCTGTGGTCTGAAAGCTGGGTATGCAACGGCCCAAGAGAGTTTTGGATGGAACCCACCAGGGAGGGCAGATCTTCTGAAGAATGAGCTCTTTGACCGTGATGCTGTCATCCGTAATTTGAGACTCGGCCATCTGGAAAACACCCACTTGTATTTGCATGCAATAGTTGGTATATCAAGATTACAAAGCAATACATTGATTGCCCACCTTTGGTCCACAAAATGGGAACATTTTGCGCTTAACATCCGTTTGTGAATTTCCAGCGTCATTGATTTCCGCCCAAGGCCTGCCAAAATCGTTCGGACATTCCTTAACGCACACCTTGAGAAAAAAGATTCATCTCAAATAAAGGTGACTTACTTCCTAAAATCATTACGAAATCTTAAAAAACAAAATTTGAGGCTACCTTGACTTGAGTCTTGGAGGTTCAGAAGCACTAATTGTCTAACGAATGAGCGAGTGTGGGTGGTTGCTCAGTACGAGGTAGGTTCATGGTACATTAATGTCTGTCTTTTTCCTCCCTGATGAAAGTTAATGATAACAGCTTCAGAAGTGGAGCTATTTTAGGTCCAAACTTCAGAAGTTTTCCACAAAAAATCCTTGACAGCTTTCTTGGCAATTTCAAATGAAACTATCTGGCTAACCTTAACCGTTGGTTGAGTTTGATTACGAAAAAGATGTCAGACCTCTCAAGCACACGGCTGGGATCAACGAACATTAGCCCAAACGAAATTGTAACCCCTTTGAGACAACCTACTTGAAATCATGTGTCACTAACTTATCCTTAAACCCGAACTAATTAGCCATCTTAAAAAGCCCGGAAATTGAAATAAATGACAAATTCAGTCAATGCACCGTGCATGTTGGATGTGTTGTTTGTCGAGATTCTCTCTTCACAAAATACCCAAGATTGAGATTCCTCACTTCGTCTTTCCATGAAGTTCCTTTTCTTCCTACAGATAAAAGGTTCTTACCACGAATGAAATGTCTTAGCCAATTGACAATCTTGCTACCTTGTTGAGTCTATTAAATACAAAATGATCAAGTCTAAACACTCGATCTGTTTAACAACCGTGCTAAAATGCCCTGCAAACCATTCCTGACTGCGAGGAATGATTTTATGAACTTTAAGAAATTCTATGAACCACAGTTAATACTAATCCGGAGTGGATATTCATCAAGATTGTAGATTATGCCTTTTCTTGTGGAAATAGATGAGGTTTTGATACCGAAATGTATTTCATACCCTTTCCTACTTTTTAATCATACGAAATAGATGTGAGGTCTTAGACCCCTGAAATGAAAGATGTGTATTTCGAACCTACCTGAGGAGTAGGACATCCGGTTACGGACGAGAGTCTGGCACATCGAGACAAGTCAAAGAACAACAGCTTGGGGCTCTCACTGAAACCAAGTCGATGCGTCTGTCTGACCCGTTCATGATTTAATTACCATCCAAAGTCATAGTTCTTACGTGTAATTGCCGCGCCCACATATCTCTCCATCAGAATTAGACGGATAAATGAGCCTTTGAGGGTTTCCATTGGCAAAAGCGTAAACGGCCACTGCAATCCAAGCTCCCAAAAAGACCAAGAAAAGTAAGAGACAGATCACGTCCGTGCAAGATCGCTTGTTAATGGGTCCATGGAAATCCTCGTCGTGCTCGTGTTTGCGTCCGTATTGAGATTCATCACTTCGAAAGTCCTCGACTTTGTTTGAGGATCCCATGGTTTCGAGCACGACCACGTGAAAAGTGAGCCAATGTCACGGGTTGAGTGAGATACCGCAAATGCCTCGCGGCTTTTCACACACTGGAAAATGATCAAAAGGTGCTGGAAACTCCAATAAACTATCGGGTCCCACCGCAAATGGGTTCCAATCCCTGTCTCGCTAATGCACTTGGTGGGCCCATTAATAATGCAGAGAACATTGAAGGAACCAAGTTAAAGCCTTCCATACTAGGGGAGACCGCCTAAATGTCAATCATTTACGTCATATCAAGAGATCTCTTTTTTCTGATTCGTTGTATTATGATAGTGTTGAAAAAGATTATTATGTCCAACGATTGTCGGAGAAAAATAGATTCTCACCTCTTCATCAATCGGTCATGACTCATGTGTTATTACAAGAAATTGCAAGCCACTAATTTGAGACATTCAAAATCAGTCAAACTTGAAGAAAAAATGCATCCAGTTTTGAATTTGATCGTTTAATAATGATGAAAGAAGAACCGTGACCAAAATAAAATCTTCAAATTAGTTAATACATTGAGACGGATTGAAATGTAGGTAGAATACTTTCTTTCTCATGAAAATCAGGGTAAGTCTCAGATCAAAACCAATAGAGCAATATAAGGATACTTTTATAACCTAACCCTCATTGAATTAATTCCCACAAAGTCAGGATCACAGAATCAGAACGAAGAATTTAGCTTCATATTTTTACTGAATGACAATGTATCACAGAGCACACATATCTTCTCGATCATTTTGAGGTTGACCTACTGTCAATGCAGCTCATTGCTCCCATGGTTGTAGCGCTTTAAAAGTTCTCGAAGTTGTTCCATTATGCATACCTGCTCAAACCTGCTTTTCCGGTTCTGAACCACCATGCACCAATACCTTGAAAGCACGTATGATTATAATTTTAATAACACAAAGAACACTTCAAAAATTTTTCACTTGAACATGCACTTGACTTCTCTGCTCCCTCCTCTATCACACACTTTCACTAATGTTGTTTTTGTCCAAAGTTCTGATTCAGCACGCGCAAAATAGTTTTATCATTCATCCGTCCCCCTCGAACGGACATCAGGTTAGTATGAAGGTATTTAGCTTATCTTACAAGCTGGAGATGAGCAATAAACTCTCAAGCCCTTGCAGGTTCTTTTTTGAGTCACTCAACCAAGGCAATTCTAATGGAGGAATAATCATTTTTTAAGATAGGATCAATGACGATTGACGCTAAGCCTTGCACTGTACAGCATTTGATATTGATTTGCGTAGAAAGCTGTGACGACGAGTTGTAGAAGGTAGGTAAGAAGGCTCTCCCGTTCTCGGTTGGTGGGTGTCCTTTGTTAGAGCACGTTCCACACAAATACGCTCCTCTGGCAGGTACCACTGTCAACGGCAGGTGAACCTCTGTTACAGATTTGCGGTCAATTGGAACAATTGAGACCCCAAGGATTGCCTTTTAGCATGTACGAAGTGATGTATCATAAATATTAAAGAGAAGAGAAGAGAACATTGAAGAAAGATAGGTTAACGCTTGATTCTAGGAAGGAAGCCATTTGTTTCATATGCCCTTATCTCTTCCTAGTACGTACGTGAATGGGTTGGGGGGTATTTGGACAAATTAATACAAAGAAAGTATTGTTTATCAACTTGCACAAGCCGAGGAAAATTCGAGGCATGAAGTGTTCTAGATATGATCCTCTTCAACAGTTTTAAGGGATCATGGAACTTAAGTTAATTAAATTAGGAATCAATTTAATAAATATCCACAACTGAACACTTGAATGGAAAGCGTTGGATTTTAGGATGCCTACTTGGTTGATCTGTCATGTCTAAAGCATAAACCCAAAATACAATCTATTCATAGTGCCTCCAAATATCTGGCAGGAGAAGAGCAAAAAAATACATTTTTAATAGGGTGCTTGAAGCTCCTGAAAGTCTTCCTCTTATGTGCCTCGGAGAAATGGTGTCAATCTTTCGTGATAGAGACCTTAAAAGGCATCCATATTTCGGTGTGCGATAACTTAAACTCTAACGCTTAAAAAGCCCCAGATGGGATGAAGCAGAAAGTTAGAATTGGGTATTGTAAGGAATCATGCTACCAAAGGTCAAAATTGAGTAAAACTATTGGGGATTCATTTTGGGTAGTGACATATAACATTCGTTTCTCCTGTATTTGATAGAACTACTTGGTTGGGATCGTTTTGTGATGCAATCCCTTCTTTTTGGCACAGCTTTTGTTAATTGAAAGGGTTGATCCTTACACTTTTCAGACAGGAGGGTTTTTAATTTGATTCTGAACACCCAAATTCGAAATCCCCGCCCCGGCCCTAGGGGGGGAATCACTTTTTTTTTGGTAATGCTGAAAATTCACCTATATATACATATATAGGGATATATATAAAAGAACGTTGAAATTCACTCACCCGCTGTTTCCTATACATGGCTTGAAGCCAAACATTTTTCATCTTTCACTTCACACTTGACACTTGGGGAAGTCCAATTGCTTGGCTTCGAGTCATGTTGATGCCACACACACAAAACCACATTTCTTCGTCCATTTAAACGTGTCCGTGCCACGTGGAAAGACTGTCGAATTGTGTTTCCAGGGTCAAGCCGATACCAATACCCATTGTTATCCTCGAACCATAGTGTGTATGGGTTATTTGCAACGTCAACCACGAACTGCGCCAAAATAAATTCTTTGATTGTAGCGCGATTCGAAACTTCCCCTTGGGCCAAATTAATTTGCTGATAAATACCAATATTATTCTGGTATTGAATATAGTTCAATAGCATGGCCATGTCGTCAACTTGATAACACTTCCAAAATTGCGTTCGCTTCACTCATTCAATTTTCAAACAGTCTCGAGCACTCACACAACAGCTGACGGTATCACCGTTGCCAGATTTTCTCAGCCAGTAACGTCAAGAGTGTTTTAAAGTGGTCGTTTTTTATCGATGAGGATGACAGCAGAATCAACAAAAACAAGTGCTCAAAATAATGTCAATAATGTCAATCGTAAATCAAATGAAATGGCAAGTACTGATGGGACGAGCCAATCTTTTTGATTCCCGAAGCCAGCTGAATCCTGAAGCTTTTGAAGCCAGGGATCTGCCGGAATCGAGACAGTGTCAGCCCAAAGAGCAGACCAAAGGGAAGGGAAACGCTGTTCAACCGCAGGTGCTCACTATGGGGACTTTGCGAGCTCTGGTAGGTTCGTTGTTTTGCTGGTACCAGTCAATGATGCAAGTTTGGGGCTTCAAACACGTTTTTGAGAAGCTGACCCTTCTTTCACATTGCTATATGAGGAAAGGTCACCTTCGTTAAACAAGTTTGAAACGTCAGTTTTGCGTCACTGGCATTGATAGGCAAGTTTGTTTGCTGGTACTAGAGACCCTGGTCAGAGAGCGCGCGAGGTTTGACAAGTGGCTCCACTTCGAAAAAAGTAAGCGATCAGATGAACTAAAAAGTTTCCAAACAGATTTTGAATTGATGCGCTGTATAAGAAAGAGTACTGTCATGACAAGCACCATGGAATATTTTTTTCAAGAACACTACGAAATTTTACTCCAAGACAAGCTGATTGATGTATATGGTATTTCAGATTATCAAAAAAAGTATTGTTAATTTCTAAATAATTTCTGAACCCATTTTTTAATAAGTTGCAAACATATTTCATTCTATCATTCAAATTAACATTATAGCTTGTGAACTTTCTGAGTCTCTCAAGAAACAAGTCAATTATACTTTACAATTTAATTTGTTTAATATGGTTGTACTTTCTTTTTTGAAGTGCTTTAGCCCAAATTGACACTGGCAACATGCAAGAAATCAGCGTGACAGCTATATTTTATTGAGAAATACTGTGTAGTCCATTGCTCTATTGATGAGTTTGTTGAGATTGACAAGGTCAGTCAAGTTGAGCGTTTAGATGATCTTGTAGTCACAGATCAGGATGCTTTAGAGGCCATCAGGGACTTGAGACTCTCGAGCTCCCCTGGCCCTGATGGTGTGACATCTCAGTTTCTGATGAGATGCTCACAGGTTCTTGCTCCTGTTTTCTCATACTTGATGCGTTGCATCTTGGATCAGGGCAAGTTCCCCTCTTCTCTGAAGCTAGTTCATATTGTTCCAATTTTCAAAGGGGGAGATGAGTCACTCCCCAGTAACTACAGGCCGATTTCTCTCATTTCGAATATTGCGAAGGTATTTGAGAAGATCATGAAGTTCAAACTTGTTAAATTTCTTGATATCAATGAAGTCCTTCCTTCTAGCCAGCATGGGTTCCGAGCACATTTTAGCACGGTTACCCAACTGATTGAACATATAGAGTAGGTTATTGAAGGACTGGAGAGCCATAAATCAGTCGATGTAGTTTATCTCAACTTTGCCAAGGCCTTTGACAAGGTATATCATGGCCTTTTAGTTAACAGGCTCCATGAGATTGGGATCCAAGGCAAGGTTCTCAATTGGTTAAGAAGTTTCATTTCTGGTAGGAAGCAATTAGTCAAGGTTGAGGGATCCCTAAGTGACACACAAGATGTTAAGCCGGCGTCCCTCAGGGCTTCATTTTGGGTCCTCTCCTTTTCATTATCTTCATTGCTTCGCTTCAGAAGCTTGGTAGTAGTAATGTCAGTATCTCTTCTTATGCTGAAGATACAAAATTGGTAGTTGGTAGGAATGGTCAGAACTCCGGTTGTCTGTTAGAGGTCTTAGAACAAATCTACTCCTGGGTTTCTGCGAGTAACATGCCACTGAATGGAATGAAATTCCGCTCAATGACCTTTGGGTCGACGCCATTAGACAGTCCACTAATAGATGATGAAGGTAAGGGCATCCAGTAGGTCCCATCCATGAAGGATTTAGGTGCAGTCCTCCAAAATGATAGAAAGTTCGATGAGCATATCCAGTTCAAAATATTGGCAAAGCTTTTCAAATGTGTGGTTGGATATATCGCACGTTTTAGGCCAGAAATAGTATCACAATCACGTGCTAACTCTGTAGAAGTCGATTGTTCAGTTGCATCTTGAATATGCCTCGCCCCGTTGGGCTCCAATTAGTTCAGCAGGTTTGCAAAAGCTCGAGCAGGCCCAAAGATGTTTTACTAGGAACATTGAGAATATGAGAGAGCTCTCGTATTGGGAGAGGTTACAAAAGTTGGGTTTGTACAGTATTCAGTAAAACTGTACGTTTTCAAAAGTATCCATGCATGAAATTTGTCCGAAGCCAGGATTTCTAGTGATCGTAGAGGCCTAATGTGCATTTTGAGAGCACCTGCAAGCCCTCGAGAATCCAGGCTGGTTAAAACAATGAAATCCAACTCTTGTGGCGGACCACGTTGATCCGCCAACATGACAAGTCAAGAGATGGTAGTAGACTGATTACATTTACGGTAAAGGAAGATTATATGGAGGAAGAAGAGTACACAGAAGAAAGATAGGAAGAAGCGGGAAAGTAGACAGACAGGGTCGCTACATTCTCTTCTTTCTCGGGCTCCTTCATTGTTCAATTTCTTGACTAAAATTCTCGATCAACCTTATTTTCAAGGGTAAGCCATATCAGCCAAATCGAATTCGTTGATCGATCAAATAATATATGTAAATAAAAGTTAAGTAAGATTAATTAATTTCTCGTCTTGAACTACTGACGTTCTAATCCCAGTAACGGTAAACAAGTCCGCAGAAAAGTGCTGCGCAGTCCGCAAAAAACCGGAACGCGGTACTTTTTTCTGTAACGGTTCAATCCATCGATTTTGTTTTGTTTTGTTAGATTTTGGTTTTAACCAACCGTGAACGGCATTTGAGGAGTAATTTTGTTGGCCTGTGGTTTCTAATCATATATTAATTGGCAGTGCGGAAACTGCAGTGAACTATTTTGAAAATGAAATTGACCATTGTGACTCAAAATAACGAACTCTGAAGCACAAACTTAATCAATTAATCATTCTGCTCCTTCAAGCCAACGGGACAATTTTATTTTCGATTGGAAATTCATAACATCCAATCTAAAGACTAACTAGCATCATGGTACTTGGAGAGTTAGAGAAAAGTGGGACAAGCAGAGATGCAGGATTTCAAACCCAATGGTCTCAAGTGGGAGACTCCGGGCCTTGCCTTGGACTATAGGAAGGCACACTACCCACTGGACTCGGACTTTGGATTGATGGAGGAGGGGCTGGGCTCAAGGACAACCGAGACTCATGACTTTGGACTTGGGCAGTGGGACTATAGGAGACAGAGGGGCCCGGAATTGGACTGTTGGGACCCCCATTGGCGGCCGGACTATTGGGCGTGGCCGGATTGCTATAAGTGTCCTCTCCGATGGGTGGATAGTGGGTTGGGTAGACTTGAGGCGAGGTAGATGGATCATAGTTCGACTGAGGAGTGTTACCCCCACTACTCGAATCTCCATACCTGAGGTGGAACGAATCAATAAATGAGCAACGTTTTACCTCAAGTTTCAGTACTTCCACAGCGTGGAAGTTACTCACAGTTGTGGTTAACTTACCAAAGGTACTTTTGCTGATCCGCTGGAGAGGTTCCAGAGGGTCCAGGATGAGGTGTGGTATTGCCAGAGACCTCGGGTTGTTGGATTTGGGGTGAAGTGGCACTTCGTGTGTTTGGCGAGTTGGATGAGGTACCTGGGGTTCGGTAGCCTCCTTTGGGCGTGGCATTACCGGGGCTATATGGACCAGGACTAAAGCCAGAGGGCCCAGCTATATGAGAGGGGGTGCCCGGATTACTAGGCGTGTACCCCGATTGACTGGGGGCGTAGCCAGGTTCGAGAAAGTCTTCAGATTGCTCGGCGGTATGACCAGGCGTGGAGGCGTTACTAATCAAGCCAGGAGGCGGTCCTGTGTACACAGGAGAATGCTGAGAGGGTCTTCGATGGGCAGGATTATCCTCCGGACTGGGACCGCTATATCCCGGAGTCAGACCTTGTTGATAGCCTGAATATGTGGGCGTGTGACCAGGAGAATAGTGAGGCGTGAATCCTCCCAGGTACAAAGTGGGATTGGCAGGACGCGAAAATTTGTCGTCATCTGAATTAGGTGTGGCACTAGGACCCGGTTGGGGCGTAGCCCCGGCCGAAGGGGTGCGGTTTGGATTCTTGTATAAATTGGCACTGGGTGAATGTAAGGGTGTGTATTTATTGTACGTGGGTGTGAGGGACGGGGCGTAGCACCGCTTGGGAGGAATGTGTGGTGACGGTCCACTGTAGGGCGTGGTGGCTGTGCTACTTGCGTGATAACTGGAAGACGCACGTTTCACAAATATCTACCAAACGAAAGAAATTCAAATTCAAAATTGGGAAATGCAATTTTCATCATTCGTCATCATTCATAAGTAATTCGACTTACTTGGATAGGTCTTTGAAAGCCTTTGGACGAATGGTGGGGTACGGCAATATTGTGGCCGGAACTAAATCCGACTTGGTGGATCAGATAGTCGGAAAACTGTTCAGGTTTGAGCTTAATCTTTTGGAAATTTTCGTAGATGCGTTCAGTTAATTTCTTTTTCAACCGATAGGAGGGAAGTCCTTGCGCTTCTAAGACGAACAGTCCACCTTCAAAGTACAGAAAGAATATCATAAATGAACATGCACATGAAAAAATATGAATTAAGCAAGTGCAAGTAAAAGCTAAAAACGGAACTAACCTGGACGAAGTTGGGCAAATATCCGTTTGAAAGCCCTCTTCAAACCCTCGTCGCCAAAATTGAGATGCATCCATTTTGTGGTCGAGAAGCAACTGATGACGTCAAATTCCGGTTGAACCGTCTGCAGCAGTTCCTCGTTTTCCAGCACATAATTCCCGCACACAAATTTCACATTCCGGGGATATTGCTCGGCTGAATTTGAGTCTTGCTGGAACCTCAACCCAGACGCTGGATCTAAAGGTCCAAAGATCTGGGGTAGATTGGCGGGAAATTGCGGACTCTTTTTGGAATCCTTGCTCTCACCGTGTTTGGGAGCCGTATTGGAAGCCTTAGTTTGACTTGCCACGTGTCGCAACCGTTTTCGAGCCACTTCGATCAAACCCTTGTCGATATCCATGCCAATGATGGATTTGGTATGGAACAATCTCCCAAGAGCCATGGTCAGTTGACCCACGTTGCATCCGATGTCCAAGACCTCCTTGCCGGCAAACCATTCCGCCTTTAGGTACTTCAATCGAGGATCGTCCTCAGCATTAGGAGCACGATAGCCGTAGTAGCGATTGTAATTGCCATATTCGAACTTCTTATTCTTTTGATGAAATCTATTAACACCCATCACTCTGGGCTCAACAATCTTGTGTTGGGCTTTGCTCTGGGCTTGTTGAACTTTGCTGGCCTTAGTTGAGTTTTTGGCCGTCTGAAAGTTATTTTTTGAGCCTTTGAACTGGCGAGTAGCAGGCGGAGGACTGACCGGACTCGCCACTTCATCTTTAGTTGAGGTCGATTTGGGGGGTGGGGCCTCGATCTCTTTGGGATTACGCTTCAAGATAGGGGCCTTGGGTTCTTGAGTAATCGCACTGTCTGATTGATTTAACACATCCTCGTCATCACGGGCATCCAAGCTACAATCAATCTCGTGCTCAGGTTCGGATTCATGTTCGCGGGCATTGGCCATTATCAAACTGGCCTTACTGGAAGTGGATCGAGCTCGCTTTCGATATCGGAATTTTTTCTTCCGCTTTTCATTCATTGCGGCCAGATTGGGCGAGATCAATTTCGATTCGTATTCGTTCTCATCTACCACGGCGTTTAGATTGAGCGGATCCGAGATGTTGGGTGGGATCAGGACCTCAATTTTGTGCTCAGCTTTGCGATGCTTTGGCGTGGGTAAAGGTGATGATTCGGGAGTAACGGCGTTCATAATTTTGGACATCTTTTCATTCGAGAGACTGTTCAGGTTGAGCGGGTCGCGGATATTTCCACCCAAGAGAAACTTCGAGGGCAGCACGTTCTTATGATTTCGTTTGAGACCGGCATTATTGTGCTTGTTCACATTCTTCCAACGTTTCGCGTTATTGATGAAAGGAGCCGCGGCCAACAAACTTTGCTTAGAGTGACCTTCGGAGAAAGAATAACTCCGCTTCCGGAGTTGCCGAGGGTAGTTGGAAGGGCGTTTCATGGCTGAGGTAGCGGCAGCATTCGCCGGCGGCTACAATAAGTGAGAACAAACATATGAACTACAGCCTGGGATGTGATTGTTTTAGTTCGTTGCATATTTCCCGCTTGCACTTGAAACTTTAAGTCATAAACATAAATGAGCACACCATATGGTGGGATCAACAGAAAATCACGGGAGGTTGGTTGTAACCTGGAGTTAAAAATTTCGAGCTTTTTTCTTCACAATAATCTGGTGGCGGTCTTTTATGGTGCAATTGTCCTAATATCTATGAGCCAAGCTTAGAGTAACTAAACGTTAAAAAAAACCGCTTCAGTACATTAACCATTCATCAGAATTTTGTCAGTTAGATCAAACATGTTAGTTCAATCTTTCAAAATTACATGATGGCTCAAAGCAAGATCATTTCCCATTTTGAGTTTTCATCAAAGTGCATAAAACAAACCCTCCTTCTCTAGTGGAAATATGCTGAGTGGCAACCCTTGAACCCAGAATGAGCCCCAATCACCAAGAGTGAAACCAATTGCTTTGACAATCATGTACTGCACACATATATACCTAATGAGATATACTTCTTGCATTATTTTTTCTTCACAGGCGGGGTTCAAACCCACGCCCTCTGGGGAACCATGACGTGCCTCTATTGGGTACATTAGACCACTCAGCTACCATGGTTCAATATGGATTTAAAAAAATCAAACTTTAGCATAGAAAGCACATCTATTATAATATGTGTTAAAATTGTACAATCCATCATAATAAATCATAATCTGCCAGATTTGAGCCTTCCTATTCAAGCATTGTATTCAGTACACATTGCTTAATCCAGAAAAAAAGACTTATGGTAACAAATCTGTCAATGTTTCAAAAAACGCATGTCAAGTCCAGTATTACATAGTCACATTAGGGTAATTATGGAACAATTTAATGTAATCAAACACAACATTTACATAAAGTAGATATGAAGTATTTCTTATATTACCTTTTTGGCTCCTGAATCATCCTGCGCCCCAGTCGGAGTAATCGCGCTCGAAGTCGAGGGCGCGCTCCCTGCTGTCACATTGCTGAGTCTCCTTCCGCCACCGCTCTGATTAGCGAATCGCTGGTGAGAAGTGTGCCCATGTCTGTTTGGATGTTGATTAGGATGGGAATGGTGAGGGTGAGGTTGGAGACTGCCAAAAGTCACACGTTTGCCGCTACTAGGGCCACTCGGCCCGCTTCCAGGCCCGCCCACTTTGTCCAGAATGGCTAATCTCTCCACCTCAGGTGATGTCATGGCCGCACAACGGGCCCAATCACGGCTTACTTGAAATGCTTTCGGACTTTCGGTCACGTTCGTCGACGATTTGCTTTGAGACAACGTTTACGTTTTCATGCACGCAGTGATGCCAATTGGACGATGCTATCAGGGAAATGACCAAGTTTTATTAACCGGGGTACCTAGAATATACTTTTCGGGGTGTCTTTGAAGGTGACGGTTCAAATTGCGAGAGTGAATTTTAAATATTTCGTCTAGAGTTAATGAAATGTTATTTCGAGGAGAGCCCATGTGGTCGGTCGTCACTGGCATCACTGAGATTTTACTCCGTCATTTCGGGTGAGCCATTTTTACAGCCCCATTTTCAAAGGCAATTCTTGTGATGATCATCAGAGGCCATCAGGTGATGCAAAGCCCTAAATTTATATTGTTATTGTATCAAGCGTTTGGATTCAGAAGCAATTGAAAAAAGGGCTAAAGAAACTTTTCAAATTCATCACGAGCCTACCAAAGGTAATGGAGCTGTAAAAGTGCCACGGGGATTGAACATCTTGGCCTCGAATTTGGGGCTGATTCGGCTGACAAGTTGGCATGGGTCAGCGGACGCGTAGACTTGTGGCGACAAGCCAATTTTGGACCATAGAAGCTCATCAATATTGATATTTGATTTTGTGGACTGCTTCAACATTGCGCTTATGAAAAAAGCACAATAGAAATAGATAAAGAGGCACGTGCTATGAACTGTTAATCCATCATATAATCCCTCTAAAATTTACTCTAAAAGCATGTATAATAACAAGACTTTCAACACTGCTTTAAGTTTGGCTTATGGGAAAGGATAGTCCCTATTTTACAGAGAACTCAAAGCAAAGGGAGTTGCAATTCAGAAAATAATAGAAAACGCCTTGTCAGTATTTTTACGAAAACGTCAAATGCACTTGGATGGCTTGAAAATAATAATATCTGGGTCTGAATATACGTATATAAATAAAAAAATGACGTATTTATATTCCACAATGGCGTTATGAATTCTTTTAGGCCAAATTAACTTATAATTTGGTGATTCTTTTTTTTTGTTTTCTTTTGCTAATATTTTAGAATTGGTGCAGCAAAACCCACAAGAAACCAGCCCAATTCCTTCACTCCAAGCAAAACACATTAGTTTGTCCAATGTAAGGAAAAGGGATTTCGCATTGCACAAATAAACCTCTACAAATTGATACTCACTTATTGAGGATAGTTTTGGTAGCGTATTGGTAGAGCATCGGCTCTCACATTTGGGAATCCTGGTTCAATCCTGGCTAACAAAGGTTAAGCTTCTGTGCAGCATTTAGATTACGTGATGAGCTATTACTTAAACAGCTTAAATGGGCGAACCTGCGGTCATTCCCAAGGGTGAGGTATTAATCAATATTGCTTGTGATAACGGAGTGGGAATATTCCTTAAGTGGGACACCCATCATCAAATGGCAGTCCAACCGAGAGAGTTGCCATTTAGCCCTACCACAAACAAACAACCCATTTATTGACCCTGGGAATAAATATCCAAGTTCATCAATGGCCTTCTTTTCTCTATTGGATTTTTTTAAATCCTGAACTCAGTCACAGACACTGAACCCTTTGACTCCATTAACAAAACCTCTGATAAATAAACCGAAAGAGATATCAATTATCATCGCCTCTATTCCTGTCCTCTACCCAAGTGTTAATTTGATTACCTAGTGTTTCTCTTACTCTCTCGTTATTCTATGCAATGTCTGAAAATAATCTGAATTGCCATAAACTAATCCATCTTTTCTATCGATTCCATAAACACGTTTGGCAAGACGCCGACCATCCCTAATTCCTAGATCTCTGTACACCATGTCAGCTCCCGGCCTAAACAATAACAAATATTCCAACCACATCTTGATGCTCCTCTCCACTCTTCAAAATCCGGAGAATCTTCCTGAGACCGAAACTATTTTCTTCCCAAGCACGATTGTAATCCTTCAGCCGTGATCATGGGCAACATGCTATCGAGTCGTCGGGTTCAGGAGAGCCTGCATATCGACGATTCGCCCGATTCCAACGACAAAAGGCTCTTTCCCTCTCACATGTACACGGTAATTTTTTTGGCAATGGTCAAGGACGGAATCGACCTATTGGGAACTGAGTGGGGCCCTTTGATAACGGAAAAATTCTCTTGATTGGGTCCTCAGGGCCCCTTGAAACTAGGCGATCCCAACTATCGCGAACTATCGAATATGGAAAAGGACCCGTTGATTCCTCAACGAATGCGAGATGTGTCCCGAGAACTCTGTCCCGACGAGGTCAAGAAATTCTTGGAATGCGGCAAAAAAGAGGTAATCACTGGATTGGTTGGATACTTGAGGGTTAGATTAGCTGACAGGCCGGTTGGCAGCAGACATTTTGAAAGGGGGTTACTCTAAAAATCAATGGCCTTAAGTTTGAGGAGAGACTTTCTGAATTGGATATCCGAGAATGAAGGGCACTATTTGTCAATTCCATGAACAAAAATGTCAGGGAGGCATGATTTAGACCACAAATATTCTCACAATTCACGGTATGTTTTCGATATCTTGGTTGGATGATGGGAGCACTTGTTTGGAATTGATTCTGATCCCTAGGGTCTCGCATCGTTTTACCAATGTCAAGGGCAAAAGGATGAAATGGTAAAATGCATTGCTAAATGGCAAGACAACCCTCAATTCAAGGAGGCCATCACCCAAGAATATCTCAATGAGCGTAGTCATTACCGTCAAACGGGTAAGATTCCACACTTTGGACCAAGAAGCGAAAGCAACATTTCTATCCCTCCCAATATCATCCTAGGTATTCGGACCTCTCGATATCAGAGTACGAAATACATCCACCGCGATCCGAACGATCCACCTTTGGGCCCGGATGGCCAATATCGACCCCGAAAGCCGGCCCAGTGGGACGAATCTTACCCGAATGGCGCTCCGGAATGGGCCGGTGATATTTATAAGTAGTGATGGACCTTGGATATGTTTGCTGATTTTATTGTCTGGGCAAATAGAGAGATACATTCAGACTCCTAGATCCGAGGACCAGGCAATATCATTGAATCGGGTGGGTGTATTTGGGTTTTAGGGTTTCCTGGATGGATGAGTATGATAGAAAGAAAGGAGGATACAAATGCTGCGGAATAAGGGCACCTATCACAGTAACGAAACGGTTGGATAACGTCAAGCCATGAGACTGGCGGCTTTGGACAAAATGATTTGGACGTCCGTGAACGGATAGTTCTGAAAAAGAAATGAACAATCCGTTTTAGAAAAGCCCGCATTTTTCCCTTAATGATTGCTCTCTCTGGCTTGAAAGGATATTCCATTCTTTTTTGCCTCACAAAATTGATTACATTTTTCAAAAACTTTTAAAAAATAGAACCTATTTTTGCTCCAAGTCACTGTAAATGCAAAATTTATCTATTATTATTATTTTCCATTGATTTTTGCTCTCTCATGAGTTATTTTTACATTTTCTACGCGATTGAAGTTCCAATCTAAATTGGAGCTGGTGCAACCGACCGTCAAAAAGGCTGCTCAACCAAGACAACTAACTACCTTCCCTTGGGTGCCATGGGTTCTAAACCGGATGCCGGAAGCTTACCAGTTTGATTATAAAGCTTTTAAATAATCAGGTCTCATCCATTCCAACCGAGAAGCAGCCAGCGAAAAACTATTGGGGTTCTAGGGTCTAAGTATATTGAGCCTAAAACGGCCGACAAAGGTAACCATCACATCGGCCCTTTACATTGACCGAGTCAATGGTTCTCAGTCTGCGGATATTTATTAGGCGATCGTAAGTTTGAGTTTCCACGAGCGAATTCCCGGAGGTGACTTACACCGGGGACCTCTCTTTGTCTTCGAAACCATTTGATGATTTTTGCTAGACATTCACGACTTACTTGTAGCAGTTTCATGTTCTCCGGAAAATCGTTGTGCAAAAGATCGTCGCGGACCAAAACTACCATAGCTGTGCACACGGCCAAAAGGAAATCTCGCCGAGTCTCATCACAGAGTAACGAATCCCAAATCCGGAGCACGTCCGGCAAGTCAAACTCTTGCGAAAGCATCAATGTCAACCACCTAAAATGAGTCCAGAGCCAAAGTTTGAGAACAGTGTCATTAGCATTCTGATGATTATTGATTAGTAGTTACCTAAAAGCGAAAAACTGAGGCTTAATGTCTTGATCAGTCAGCCTTTGGTGCACTTTGGGGTCTTGGATTTTGACCTGATTCATGAACCGGATCATGAGACCATTGATCCCAGTCTCAGCCTCATCCAAGGTCTTGATGAAGAAATCCCGGATGTCCGACATGAGATTGGTGAAACAAAAGAAGCAATCCGCCTCGGCATATTCTAAAATGATATCCATTAACCTCTATTCTGGTCGTGAAGCCGCGAAATCACTTACCTCGCCATTCTACATTGGAGTCCGAGGCAAACACGTAGTAAATGGGACCAATAATTTCGTTCATCCCCTGGACATAACTTTGTCCAGGATTGAGTTTGGCATATAAAAACAGAATCCGCTCGACAATCTCCCAATGAGCTTCGCCATCTTCCAAGGGAGCATAACTTTCCGGGGCCAACTTCTTGGACAAGGAGAGCTGACAAAAACCTTCGATATTGATGAATTCTCCTCATCGAGATTCGGTATATTCTCTCGTTTCTTACCTTGGACATGCCTAAACCTTTTCTTTCGATGGTTTGAGCGTTGAGCCTGGTTTGTTGAACACGTTGATGAAGTCGCTCGGCCCGACCTTTGACCACGGAAACATTTGGATGTGTGGAACCCTGGGAAAAGAAGGAAATGTCTGGGCAAAGGCGACGTACATCTTTGTCAATCTGAAAGTAAAAGTGAAAATATTGATGCTTTTGTTTTACACAAATGTTTGGGTGACGGAGTTGAATGAATGAAATGGTAATTGACTTCAGACCTGTAGTAAAACTTCGTTGTCTTTGAAAAACGACTGCCAATGACTCTCCGGATTGGGATTGAGTGGATGGTCCTCGACGATTTTTTCCGAATGAGACACCAAGATCATTTCATCTGTAAAGTTTTTTGTGTTTAGTAGCTTTACCATCAGGATATTGATTTCTTTCATACTGGTTTGGTACCCCTTTTCAGGATGTTCCTTCATATATCTTTGACAACTTGGTGCGCATCACACACCTACATAAGCAGTGTGTGAGTGCCAATAATCGATTCACGGTCTTGAGTCGGAATTTGGGCAAACTAGTTTGGGCCAATCTTGGCATCATACTTTTTCCCTCTTCACATGAGTCCATGGATATTTTGACGCTGATCATTGGCTCAAATTGATCAATTATCATACTCATTCACTGTCCAGTGCTTTATTAGATCAAACTCACTGAAACATATCTGAATATCTCACCTAAAAATTGTTGATACAACTTCCTTTGTTGGGTTAAAACCCCATTCCAAGTAGACCGTTCCTCAGGCAAGTAGTTCAAAAGGATTCGCCACGAGAGACTTCGTCGTCCTGCACCCTCCGGAATGCCTGAAACATCATTCTGGCCAGTTATTAACATAATATATTGATTAATCTTACAAATAATCTGAACCGCTTTTTAGTCAGGAATGTTTTCATATTAGGATCATTGGCCCAATGCCGAATTATATTGTTAGCAATATTTTCTTGAAAGAGGGCATTAAATAAATATTTTGACTCGTTATAGTTAACTTCATTCTTCATACGCAAAAAAACATTAATTTGAAGTAACATCGCCTCCTTTTCATTGGATTTACAACCATTTCTTCTTTCTCTTATCATCAAGTAATGGGAGTATTTTTATGTTAGAGAGCTATTGAAATTACACTTCTTCAGTGGCTGAATGGTGACTTTGTCTAGGAAAGCCAAAGATCGAGTAAAACCAATGGGCTTAACCCCCATCATTCATAAACCCAATCTTGTTCGATCGAGTCTTGAATTGCAGCTCCTTCAAAAGCTACTCTCCCTTCTCAGTTCTTTCTCACCTTCAAAGGCGAACTTCTTCAATTTCTCCCTGTCCACACAGGTGCTATTCAGCAGGTCATCGAATTCCTGAACTCTATAAAATGCATTGAAAATCTTGAAAGTGAGCAGCCGAGCTAAGTCAGGTTAAGTATAGGTATTACCGTTGTTTGTAGGCATCCGACATTTCTGAATGACTCGAGTGACTCTTGGTGACGGGAATTTCATTCGGAATTCCTCCCCTTTCTGCACTCAAACTTCTCGTCGAGTTGAACTAGGGTGCTCAGTCTCTCCAGAATATATGGAGTCAAAAATGCCAGAACGGACTGAAGTACCCTGATTGTCAAGAAAAATCCAACCATGGAGAACAACACTATGAAATATAGTCATCAAAAGGCTTTTTTTTAGTCATGAATAAACTTGATTTGAGCTTGAGAGTGCTGTTAGAGTCTAGAGAAAAACTTGATTGGATGGAATTTTTGGGTTCGTAAGAGCTCTGTGTGGAGTGACTGAATGTATACAATGGGCTGAGGTTATTATTGTTATGATTATCCGCCCTGGGTGGTAGGCAAAGGATGAGGGTGCCCGACTTGATATCATCACGAGATGAATGCTATAGCTAATAAGTTTATCATTTAGCTAACAAGTTGCTTTTTTGTTGGATTGAATCCATTGATCATCTCAAATATTCTTGAAAGTATTGGTGTGAGTAAGATGCACCGAAGAAGGCTAACATTTTCTCACATATTGTGATAATAGTTTCTTTGATCACATATCTTTAAAGTAATTACATTTTCTATTAGTGTTGGTGCTCCTGATAGAATCTAAATTGACGCAATTGGACTACTTCAATCATAAATTACGATTGTGTCCTTGACAAATTTTAGTTACAATATAAGTATCGCGTAGAACAAGCTCGTCTCAGATTGACTTTTTTTGATAGAGACCAAATAATTACATTTCTACATGTCTTTGTCGATCTATGTTTCATCAGCGCTACATAATTATCGGAAGGGGTCGATAAAGAGAATCGTAATATTCTGCAACCTTGCAAAGTAATTCATCTAGATAAAGTCAGAATGCGGATGGAAGTATCATTGCATTTAAAAAAAGTACGTGTAAGACTTCTACAATTGTGATTATAATGAAACACAGTTTACATAGATGTTGGCAAAGGCCTACTTCGTTGTAGGGAACTCTTTAGAACCAGAACGTAATTTATGCTGCATGCTGGTCCGAAGAGGTGAAGTAAAAAGACGATATCATGCTCAATGAAGGAAGAATCCTTGACTTTTTTCATTCCATTACTCTTTAAGTCTCAGTTATTTCTGAGATTATTTTTTAAAACTGCATCAATTGAAGACTTATTACATTTACAGCTCCCAACCCTCGTCACCTTCTCCATAGTAACCTGATTTACTGATGGTAAAACGTTGACAATTTTCAAGCTCACTTAACGCCTAAGTTCAAGATTGTCTCTGAAGATAAACAAAACAAAATATAATTTTCCAAGTATTATGACTGTCTTTTGATGTTTAATTTCCCTTCATTCTATATTTAATTAGATTGGCAACTGTTGAAGATAATGCATAGTCTTATCAGCTAAGGCAGACAGACACAAAACCAACGTCTCCGAGATTAGCACTTGGAAGTCCATTGCGCACAGTGTAAGCACTCAGCAGCTTTGAAGTCAGATCCAAGGAGTGGATGGATTCCAGACAGAACTGGACAAGAGCAAGGAGCAAAAACGGAGAAAGACCTTCTTACTCAGGATTGCCAAAATCGATCAAAAATACCCCAAGCAGCCAAATGTAATATGTAGGATGTAGTGTTAATTCTAAAACCGATTTGAAGCTCGAAATAATCTTCCAGGAAGGAAATGTATACTAAAGAGTTGCCCAGATATTGTGGGGCAAGATTCTGGAAATGTAGCATAAACGTGGGTCTTTTTCTTCAAGGACTGTAAGATGCATAGCCTGCCCAGGCAATCTGCTGGGTAGAATATAGAAAAGGGCATAGAAATAGCTTGAAAATTTTTCATAGTGTTATTAGGGTCGATAAACATCCCTCCACTGTTCCCATTTAAGTAGTCCAGATCCATTAGACCTTTTCGTACTTATTTCTATAGCAACACTGTTTCCTTTCAATGTGTGCTGAGCTCGCTGAGCTAGTGTATGTAGTCCGCCATCCAAAGTATCATCATCCCAACCCCATCAACATCCACACGGATTGTGACATTGTGACCCGTTTCAACCACAGCCCTGACCCGTCCACGGGTGTGACTCGGATCCTTCCACGCACTGGGTCTGATCATTGCCAACTCTGATACGTCACCCATCGACCTATAAACAGAATTCGGGTAAGCCTGGCTAAAACGAATTTTTGCTTTGGATATCTCTCACCCATGAGGAACTGAGAATTCATTTTTGGGTCGGGAGAGAATGGATCAATCTAAAAAATGATGACTCTGAGATCCTTAAAAGCGGCGATTGGGTTGAAATATGGAAGTTAGTGGTTATATAATAATGAGTGGGCGGGCTGGGCATTTAAAAAGTAGACCTGGAAGAACAAGCCCTCTGGGATTGGTCCGCCCCCTGGATGGGTTTGTTCTTCAAGTTCGTGTTTGGTTTTTGCTTTTCACAATCAGTCGATAGCAGTCCGTCCAAAAAACTAGGTTTGAGGCAGTCCATATAAGAGTTATTATTTTATTATGTAACCCTAATACTTAATGGGCCTGCCATGTCATAAACACATGGGACTTTATTTCGAGTTGCTACCAATACTAGTTTCCTAACAATTTGGAACACAAACAAAGAAACTCGTCTTATTGTTATTCATTGCTATTTTATTCCTGGGTCGAACTTAAATCATTTACATCATTCTTGCAAATCGGTTTTGAAAATGAAAAAATAGCATAAAGCGTTGAGTTTGACATGTTTTGAACTATTTTGACTTTGTTCTCGCAAGTAAAAGAGAAGTGCTACACGGGATTTTTAATATCTTTTTGAAATCAGCATATTTTTCCAACGAAAGCTAGCCCCGGGCTGTGTGGCATTCAGACACCGAAAAAAAAATCGTGAACCAGACCTGGCTTGAATGATACCTTCATTTGCCAATGAGTTATGATTGTTGTCTTTGCAGCCACAATCTGCCGCCACATTTCTTTTGCAATTTTGAGAAACAAAGCCGGTCGTTAAGAATGCCTAACCTAAATTGAGGTCCGCTTTTGCATTTATTCGATGCCCTCGAGGATACATGATTTGTTTCGCTGCCTTGTTACAACGACGTTTATCATTCCGAAGACTTAGCTTCACAGAGAAAAATATGAGTTTCTCAAAACCCAAGCATTTACAGATATGATAGACACCAATTTTCAGATAAAGCTAAAGCCATTGGAATATGTCAAGTGAAATTGTAGCTCCCAGTTGTATCTTTAACTGCTTTGACAATTTCGATACCGATAAAAATGGTTTCTCTGATTTTGAACATGATGATTGCCACCAAAATAATGATATATCAGCGAATGCTTCCAACTTCTAAAAGAGACCATCCGATGGAACGGACCAGGTTCCATGTTTTTTTTGGTGCTTTTCTCGTTCTCTCAAAGTTTTACTACGCAATCAATAGATGATGCAACACATTGAGAAGATTGGGGAAATCATGGTTGTATTTGGAGTTGTTGTTGGATTAAAATGTCATGCGCTTCCTATTTTTATTTGACCGCCATGGCACATTCCACTTGAAAAGTCAAATTTTGGTGAATGTCAACCCAGTAGAGTTGTTTGGTGGCATGATCTATTGGAAACCAAACGATTATCCGAGTGCTTCCGAACCATCTGACGACCGTCGGTTTAATTAAAAGGGCCCTCCATGGAACTGAAATGCAAGATCATTAGCAAAGGCAAGTGAGACTACTTAACCTCCTCAATTTCTTTTCCTTTCTTATCACTTCTGAATAAGAAAAATACCTATCAGCTCTAAGGTCACGTTTTTCCAAAGCTCCATTTGTGCTTTATTTGGCCCTGCAATACGGTTTTTATTTCCATAGAGGACTCTTTCATCAATTCCAGGATTCTCGTTTCATCGAAGAGAAGTCTACATATTTGACTGAATCTCAAGTAATGCACAACAATCACTCAGCTTGCGTTTTCATGACGGCTTACTTCTTCTACTGGTTCTTCGTGTCTGTTTGGTAGTGGTAGATTATGCGAAACTATTCCAAGGTTAAGAACAAGAATCCGACTTCTTATTCTCTGTTTGTCTAATGAAGGCCGTGAGAAGAGAGTGAGTGGTTCCTCACTTACTACTTACTACATACTTGCTCTGCTCGCGACAAGCTGCAAATTTCGCTTTGGTTAACCACCATGACACGATTTGCATCGATTGCATGGCAAACCTGGGAGTTGGGGTTGGAGCGAAAAGAAAAATGGATCTCTAAATCTCCACAATTTGAATAACATAGTGGCTAGGTCTGTCCTCTCGTTCGTTTTCAGGTGGTGGAAATGCATCTATCTAGCCTTAAAAAACGTATTAACGCAGGTACATCCACTCAATGAACGTTGGAAAGAACAGGATTGTGATGTGTGACCTTGAAACATAATGCCCTGATCTAAAGAACTTTGAATTTTCTAATCACTCCTGAGCGTGGTTGGCCTTGAGCACGTCCAAAAACCATGAATTGGACCGACCGCGATCCGGGTCATGGTTAAAACACCTTTGCCAAATTATGAATTAGATACATCCAGCTATTGGCATTTGATAGAGACCAATCATGATCAGATTTTGGCCAAAGAGCATCCGTGGATCCGTGGCTCTGGAAGATCCATTTAGATGACTTGCCATTTTGCGTCTTCTTCTAGTTTTTCCTAACTAATTGAAAGCCAGAAGCAGCCTAACCCTGAAATGCTGAAGATGTGATATATCATCATGACTTCATTGACTCTGGATGTCAAGCAATGATCATTGGAGGAGACAACCGAATTTCGTTTATCCACTGAGTTTGTTTGCCTGCTTTCAACAGATTTCTCAGACAGCGTGAAATTGAATATCACTCACATTAAAAAACCAAAGTACTTTACTCTTTTGTCCAATTGACTCTCTAGCACGATGTTCAAGTAAACGAGTCAATCCCAAAAGTGCTCGTTGGTTTGTTTAGCTTCTTTAGCTTCTTCACCTGAGAGAAGGTTGGTTCTTGGAAGAAGATTATGGTGTTCGCTCTTCACCAAGTCTCGTTGGCCATGCGGGCAAGTCCTTGAAAACTTATTAAAAACTCACGCATGTGCCTTGCCATCCAACCAAGAAACGAATCAACAAATCTGGATTGTGACGTAAAGCCAAGTTCCTGGTAGGACACGGAGGGATTTGCTAGATTTTTATCATGCTTGAGAATCATTCTCGCCTGCGCACAAGAAAACTGTCTCCCATTGATTATTTTTGTCTCTAACCAGATAAGCGTAATCAAATCAGCAGCGTTGTTATCGGGCTACATCTTTCAATTTTCTCTGACACACATTCACAGTAATTGAATGCTCCTTAGATCAAGTAAGAATCTGTTTCGTTGCCCGTATGTTCTTTGCAATGAATTGGAGACGTTCATTGATTTCCTTATCTTTGCATGCTTATGGTGGGAGGAGGAACTTAAAAATTGTTCGTAAAATAATAATAATGGGTTGTCATGAAGAGGCGAAAATTGCCGCCAGGAAAGGCGATCCCATACACATGTTAATGGATTCTGTCAATTTCTTGGCCGCACTCAAGGTTACCAACGAAATCAACATAGCTTACCGATATCCGTCTTTGTTTGATGGTTCCATTATTGTGAAGCATAACTTCAATTTCCTCTTTTCGTGGCTAATTATCTCTCTACATATTGACTTGAACCCCAGAAGCAGGACAGTATCTGAGCTGCATTCAATGCTGGATTGATTCCGACTCTTGTGGCTTCTATTGGTCGACATTTGGCATAATTTGCCGCTCTGAATCATTTTTGATTTCCGCTTTTGCAGATGTCGGCGAGGAAAAAAAGTACCGTCGCTCATGAAGTATGAAGTCTTGCTCGCTTTTAAATCAAGTGCGCCGTTGAACACTAGTGCACTTTATTAAGCCCAATTTGCTGTTTATGGCGTTCCCAATGGTGTCATTGGTGGTAATTTACTTCTTGAGCCTGTTAGTCGTGTCCTTGGCAACGAGGAAGAGATCTCCGTGACTGAGGATTGACATCAAATTGGCTGGATTCACGAGTAGGATTTGTTGGGTGACTGGTCCCCAAATTAGAGCCCTTGCTTTTTTTGGCACGAACAAGCGCAGAATGAGCGACTAGTGAATGGCAATTTCAGTTGTATTTGCGACTTCCGTCATGGCTCTTTTTCTAAAAAAAAAAAACCAATTTAACAGAACTCCACTTGAAAAAGAACTCTAAAACGGAATATGTTACGGCTTCATTCAAAACCATCACATAAACGTTTATCTAATACATTGAGCCTCATTGAGATGACAGGACAACTTCAAATAAACGTGCTTGAATGGCCGCTTCATCATCGCTGAGTTATCTAACCCGGCAACCATGTAAGGTGTTTAGTCGGCATTGCATTTCCAAAGTACTAAAATGTGTTCTTGATATGGTGATTAGTTCTTGGAATGGTGCAAAACTCCCAAAGAGCTGTCCGAGTTCAATGTGCAAGAGAAGGGTTCCTTCAAGGG
This sequence comes from Tigriopus californicus, assembly GCF_007210705.1. Lineage (NCBI taxonomy): Eukaryota > Metazoa > Arthropoda > Copepoda > Harpacticoida > Harpacticidae > Tigriopus > Tigriopus californicus. Next base: position 4,001,330 of record NC_081449.1, on the reverse strand, counting down.
GGAGTTCTCCCTTCCACTTACTGTTTGTTAGAAGGGGCTAGGCTTTGTCTCCATCCACAATAAATAAAACGATGCGTGTTTGTTACCAAGCTCTGCGCGCATGTTTAGCGGGTACGATGGAAGTTGAGAAGGTCCTTCCGTGTCTTCTTCTTCCTCCTCCTCTTTAGCTCTTAGAGCACACCGAAGATAAAGCTGGTTGCTCCCTCGGTGAATTTTGTTGGTGTAGCCGTCCATCATGTGGATTCCCTCTCGTTTCGATCCTCGGAGGGACCCCATGGTTTTTGCCCAGCTCTCGTTCCTGGTGCACAATGTATTACTGCCAGCTACCTCATGCTAAACGCAAGTGGTCGTGAATTGTCGAAGAAGAAGTGGTTGATCATGAACTCTGACGCTTCCGTGCGTCAGCAGACGATCGTCAGTTGTGTTTGGAACGCCGAGGTGTTGACCCTCTTTGCCTCTCGTCTCCCTTGACTGGGGGGAAAAATGAACAAGAAGCAGACGGGAAGTTGAAGCCAGATTCTTCCGCCTTTGCCACCAACAATCATGTGTCCCCTCTAGCCAACAAGTTCGTTAGTTTCGGCCCTTCGTTTGCAAGTCGAACGACTTTGCCCGCGATTCTCTCCGTTGTTTGGAGGTTCAATGGCAAAGCTCTTGTTGTCGAGATAAATCCATACATGAGGATTTAATTGCAGAGGGTGAAGTGCGGTAATGTACAGTACTCTCAATGGCCATTGTACACGCCTCAAGTGAGATAATATTGTGCAAAAGTGATCATTCCGGGATGGATGAGTGCTTTACCTACTTCTGTGCCGTTTGATGGTGACGATGTCTGCCAATCTGAGAGAGAATAACTGTCTGTGATTTTGTGAGCACCACTAATATCGAGCCTTGAAAATCGAATCTGCATATCTGTCTATCCTTCATCATGTTTAGACGAAGGTAAGCGAATGCCTTGGCATTTGGGCCCAAGCCGTGCTTATTAAGACCAGGAACTTGTGTGTTGTAGGAGGCATCATTATTGCTCAAGCTTGAGGGCATTTACCGATGTGCTTCGTACACGGAGCAAACGCAAACGGTTTAATTTCAGTAACATTTGCTTACATTCATGCCCGTTAGTTGAAATTTTGGCTCGAATTCTGTGACTCCCCCAATGATTCGTGCTCGAATGTGAGTCCTCAAGTATCCAATTGCAGAAGTTTAGCCAAACAACTTTTCAAGGTTGTTGCTGGAGCGAGGATCTCGCGAGCCAAAGTGCCATTTCATTTGCCCATAAAAAACCAGGGTTTGACCTCTAGAGACACGAATTTTAAGCAAGCCAGCGTTTTTCGTGCAACCCTCTTGGCAAGACAAATTAAGACGTTTCAGGACACTTCTTCTGCTTATTACTCATTGTTGTCATCGACCTGAGTCTACTACCCGATTGAAAAATCCACCTCATCTAAAAGTCTTCTGTGCTTTAGAATCGCACTTCTTTGTTCGATTCTTTCGGCTTGACTCGAGAAAGAAAGACATTTTACGAAAAGGGGGAATTTCCCATTGGCCAGAGAAAGACGTGAACGTGAATCTCATACTTGAGTAATTGTGGAAAATTCAGCTAAAAATGTCCCTTGAACAAGGCGGAAACCGATATCTCGTTATGGAAACAAGAAGAATAAATAAATTGACGGACACAGAATCGTGTTCGGAATCTGTTTTTTTTCCGGGGAGAATGGCATATTTTTGGAATTGGTTTGTGGGTTCAAAGAGAGCGAGCCCCGCTTCTTTCTCGTGTTGAATGTGGTTCTGTTTGAAATTGTCAATAGCAATCATGTACGGTACATAGTATTGCTTATTTGTCCTCAATAATAATAGATTGTCAATCAGTCTTCCATAATCCTGCAATATATTCACTAAATAAGTTACACTCTTCAAAGCCGATCAAAGACATGAAACATCAAACAGAGCTTTTTTAATGGCTTGAGCCGAAGGTTTATCAATAGTTTTACGTTCCTTTGGAGTGGTTGTAGAAGGTCGCGATTTATTAAAAGCAAAGCGAGTCATTTGCTGCCTTGAAATGGGCCGAAATTTGAGGAAACTCGTTTGTGAAGGAACCACGGACAAGAAGTTTCAACTGATTGCATGACCTAAGGTTTCGTGTCCTGAGGATGGAATGAAAGCTCTTGAAGCCACATTGAAACTGCTTCTCGATTCAAGCCATAGATCAAAGTCCCCAATAAACTCTCATCTCACGATGCCATTTACTCCAAATTGTCATTAGATTCAGCATTGATTCTTCGCTTTGGCTTTCTGTCCATCTTTTTTTCAAATGCCAGTCTTCACTGAAGCTGCGAACTTTGTCATGAACAATTAAGGTGAATTCTTAGTGGCAACCAAGAATGCCAATCTGACTCAAAGCTCAGCCTTTGTGACGCAGAACGTGAATCATCGTTTTCCACTCCTGTCGTCACTTCTGTTCCTTTCCTGTTCCCTGACCCGATCGGTTCGAATCCAAGAGTTTTTGTCATTCGAATGCAGGGTTCAAAATTGGCCTTTGCCCCGATCTCCCTCCAAATGGACACTTGGTCTAATCCTGAAACATTCAGTTGTTCAAATCCTCGCTCGATCCTGGATGAGAGAGGGAACCCTGGAGATTAGAAGAAACACTCGGGCGCATCAGAGTGTAACTGGAACAGGTCATGATTTTTCCGGAAAAGCCAAGCGGCTAATTGTGTCAAACTCACTCACCTACAAAGAAAGAGCGAATGGGTGACTAACAAGACGTTGACACTTGACAGTCGACTCGAAATCCTTCTCCAGATCGGGTCATCCTCAAAGCCCCAAAGCTCAAGATCGTGATTACAATCAATGTTATGGTGCTGGACCAACTATGGACCCTATCCAGTTCATCTTAGAATGGTAGGATATTCTAACATCCTCGCCACGTTAGGAAGTTGGCATTCGTATCATCTAAATCGACGTCAGTTGGTCGCCCAGCTCGAATCCCATAATTCTCGTGAAGAGTCAAGGGCTTAAAAAACGTTCTATCGTTCTCTGCCTGAATTGTTGGCAACATGAGGAATAAGACCCAATGACAAAGGCGTTTTCTCGCGGCCTTGGGTTTGGCGTTTGTGGGGTTTCCTTTTTATCCATGGAGGAAATTGATGGCAATGTAGAAGTTGATGATTGGGCTCATCTGCAGTAGTAATGCAATAAACGATGAGTCGAACAAAGATCTACCTTGAGCGGTGAACTGTTGAGCGGGCATGTTGGTGGGTGCTATGATGCTTCTTTGTCACGGGTTTGATCTTGAAACTCATCCGTCTACTTCGTCGGATGTTCGACTGACTAACAAAACATAATCCAGCCAAGACTGATTTTTTTATTCACTCGTGGACAAGGGTAAAAATGAATTGTTACCTCGTGTACTAATTTCAGTAGTGAATCATATGACCAAAGATGACTGAACATTGTTGTAAATTATTTCCAGGGGATATTTTTGAAGGTCAGGTTTGGTTAGCAATCAAGTTTAGTTGATGATTGTTAAATGAATATCAATGCCTTTGATCCCGATCGTAAAAGATAAAAGCCGAGAGGTTTCGCTTAACAAACGATGCATTTGATATTTTGAAATCTAGATTTGACTGATGCTTCTGCTCGCTTGGATGGTATCTGTATTGTTCTGATTTCGATATCCAACATTAAAAATAATTTGTAGGTTGATTATTCTTTTGCGGTAATGTTGAAACCATTTTAGTCCCAAAAAGAACGCATGAATGAAGAAATTAAGCAACAATTTCAAGGGCAGGCGGAAAATGCTGAGAGAAATTGGTAAAATGAAAACCAACCAACCACCAGTGTTGATGTAGAGAATCATGATTTGTGTCGATTGATGATTCTCATATTTTTGGTTATTTGCGACACAAATTGTGCCTTTCAATTTTCAATTAACCTTCACTCGTCTGGTTTGTTAAGAAATCAATTCAACTCAGATCTATCCATACTCCTTAGGCCTGGACATGTTTTTGTGCAAGACTTTTTTTAAGATCTGTTGACCAATTTTCCTTACAATTTCCCGACTAGAGGGAGGTAAAGTAAGGACTCAGAATTTGAGCTTTACCGCCATTATCGAAACTAATATTCTAAAACGAAATGAAACGAAATTATCCAAATTTATTCGCATAAAGGTTACATAAATGACCATGATATAGCCACGGAGGGCCCTCTGCCTCAAGTTTTAGGACCTGCCATACAAAAGCAAGTTGAGAATTTCGAAAAGTTGTTGCTTTAATTTTCAATTGGCAATTTAAAAAACTTAGAACGTAAGTTCATGAAAAGTTCAATTAAGTTTTAATTGGCATGAATGGTATTAATCTATGGATATGCGGATATTGGATGTCATTTGATGTCAGTTGTGTCCAATCTCTTTCTCTGTCAATTTTGTTATGGTAGAAACTTTGCCTTTGCACGATAGATAGGGATGGGTTCTAAAACTGAAATACGGCTTTGGATTAATTTTAGGTTGATTCTTCAGTGGCAGAATCATGTCAGTGATTACAGTTCGGAATTTTTTACGAAGATTGTTAGAGATCACAAGACCCAAAGCAAGCTAGATGATGCTACTGAAATGTGCATAAGGATCACCTCACAATCTTACGATCGACATTCGACAAGCCAACTGTGATCTCTTCGTCAATTATGAGTGACCTTGGTACCTTTATTCACATCATTTATGCCGATGCAAGCTATCTAGGCCCAATTAAAACGCATTTTTTTTTACGTTTTGACTCCATTTTTGAAATTTCAAAATCAAAATTGGTTATGCTCTCCTTTTGCGAATGTTCACCCTCGTTTGGGCACCATCTATTGATGAATTTTTAAGTATCCGATTTACAACCTCCAGTATTATTGCAACAGCCGCAACGCACAATTCTAGTTTCCATGTTTAACTCATCCCGTACCTTATTTGTCATTTCCAGGTGTCGCAACCGTCAGCACGTGCATTATTGCCGCCGTCACGGGCGTCTTCACCGTCGACAACATTCCTCGCGGTCGGGGGTGCCTCATCTACGACCTTTTGGACAAAGAACGGTCGTAGCTCCTTCCAGCAGGATGAATCCATCCATTGAGGCCACAGCGTGGGAGGAGAACTGTCCAGACTCGCTCTTGGACATTTGCACTAGGTGAGGTCCACACGCTGTTCCTACATATAGTATAAAGTACAGTGAACATGGTGCTTCCAGACGGTTTTTTTGTTTATTTATGAATTGACGACCATGATTTATTAATCTAGTGAGAGCAAAACATGCCCTCTCAAAAATAAAAGGCATCCATTAAAAACAAGGTATGAAAATTTAATATCTCAAGTGTTTTTTTGAATTTTTTTAGTAGCATTAAATGAAGCAAAAGATGAAAAAGTGGCGAGGTTGCAAGTGCGATGGCGGCAATTATTTTCTACGCGGTCACAAAAGGTCATAGGGATGAATTGGAAATTTGTGCCAATGTAAATGTTTCCCCTTCAGATCTAGTGATCATTTTGACCAAAACAATTAAAAAGGCAATTCAAATCAGGGCTTAGCCACTAAGCATCTGTGAAATCAATCAATCATGAGCGAGCTAAAACTGTCCACATTTCCACTCAGTTCACGATTCAATTCTGAAGTACCAAGTCGTATATTACAACTATGATGAATTGTATTCTGCTCCAGATATGTCCTCCAGCATCCTCAAACATATTGTTGTCCCAAGAAGTTTAACAACAATATGAACGAGGTTGCAGTGGACGAAGCCGCCCGAGTAACACCTGAAATCAATGAAGCTCCCATCATCTTCACCCTGCTCCCAGATCTACATCTTCCCACCGAGATATGCGAAAAACTCTTTGCCACCCTGCACGAGGAAGGCCTCGATATTGAGGATTGCACCGCCGGTATCTTCGCAGACGTGACCTCGTGTCGTCTTCGGAGAGTCAATGTCCGTTGTAGCTCGATCACCGATCACGGTCTTGAGTACCTTCTCCGTCACAATCTGCGTGATTTGGACATTCACAATTGCGAGGCCTTGACGCCTCGGACCTTGGAGTCTCTGAACAAATACTCCAAGCACCTCGTGAACTTGAATATCGGCAACACAGTGCAAATACTTCCAGACTACATTTACCCCAAAAGTGACGAGCTCGACGAGGACGATGTGGACTCGTTAGACGAAGAAGATCGGGCTCGGACCGTGTTCCACGAACGTGGCTATATTCTGAACGCGCCTCACTTGCAGAAGCTTTGTATTCGCGACCTGTTCGTGACAAGAGGCTCGAACTACCTGAGCTTGCTTCTCAAACCCCTGCCCAGGTTGACCCATCTGGACTTGTCCAGCCTACATCACACGGAGGGTCTCGGTGATCTCGAGGTCCTCAAAGAGCTAACCCAGTTGACCTCATTGGTCCTCCACAATTTCACTCAGGGCATTACATCTGAGGCTGTGAAAACCATTTGTCAAATTAAAACCCTGCGGCATCTCGACCTAAGTCATCAGGAGGAGAAAATGGGCAAGTTTCTCGATCCAAACGAGACTCTGGCCTTCATTGTGCTAAGTCTTCCTCATCTCACGTCCTTGGACATATCGGGCACGAATTTGGCGGGTGGCTCGGCTCAAACCTCTCCTACCACGCCCAACGCCGCCTCTAAAACCTTATCTTCGGCCAATTCCGGCGCCTCTGGGCTCTCGGATGGGTTGGACGGAGAGGATTTAAGCTTCAAATGTGATATCCCGGGTTTAGCTAGCCGGGTTAACAATCCCCTGGAGTTCTTGGGCTTATATAAAACCAGCCATGATGCCTGCTACCGAGTTCAAATACCAGCCAAACAGGTGAGGCTGGAGTTTTGAAACCAAGCGAGTATTTCACAGAGCATTAAGAGTATGATGAACTTTTTTTTCAGATATCTGGAGATGCCAACGAAAAACAGATTTTGGTGGCGGGCAGACAATATTTGGACCGTCCCGTAGTTTTGGAAAACGTCCTGAACGACTTGTTTCACATTTTTCGCTACGAGAATTGTTTGAATATCAAGGCTGCTCTCGATATCATTCTCCTGGCTATGGATCGTCACCCGGGAGAGAAAGTAAGTTGGTCGGAAATGAAATCGCATTTTACTATAAAAAACGCGCCAGTTTCTTCTTTTCGTAAACTCCCTTGTTTGAATCAGTTGTTGAAGGCGCTTTAAAGTTAAAAACTCTCGTCCTCATGTTGTAACCTAAAGATAAATTATTTCGTATCAATTGTTAGAGCCGATGTAGAAATTAAGATTCATGTTACGAGCCAACCTCAGATGCAATTTATTGTTTCTACTGTACGAAGAAACCGCTATTTATCCATATTCTCACGATCATAGTATAAATGATCGATAATCAATAAGCGAGATGTGGAAGGAGGATGACGAGAGTATTGAATCTGAAAGGAGCAAAAGAGCAACATCAGATCGGAAATTCTTTACAAGGAACGGGCAACCTATTTTATTATTCGTTCGATATGTATAAATGTCGTTTATCTGATTCAATGATTCGCTCTTTGATAGTCCTGTGAATTTCACTCCACTTTGTTTTAAAAAATATTATTGCGTTTTTAGGTCATTCAAATTTCGGGATCGGCCAGTTTGTACTATGTGGTGAAAGTTGAGTTAAAAGAGAATATCAACGTCAAGATGAAGAAGAAGATCCTAGCCACGTTGCTCAATGGCATGTTCGCCCACAAGAACGATGCCATCATGATGCGAAATGGTTGTCTTACGTTATGTCAATTCACCATGCCTCAAGATGTGATATTCGATTACGAAAGACTGGTCCGGATCCTTTTATACATTGTGTCCGAGCACAAGCAACCCGATACGGCCTTCGTCCAACGAGCTGGCATCTACCTCCTCAACACATTGGCTTGTCAGGTGGATGGGCAACAAAAGCTGCTCTTGGGTAATCTTGGAACAATGGAGAAGATGCTCTGTCTCATCCGCGAACGGGAAGTCAATGGTGGGTCACACTTATGCAATATCATGATTTAAATTTGACAACCAGGTGATGACACAAATGCGTTTTAATTTTGGTTCCCAACAGGGAATTGTGACGACGTCATGGAGACAGCTTGGTCGTGCATGTGGAACGTTACAGACGAGACCCCGATCAATTGCAAACGATTCCTGGACGGATGTGGCATGCAGTTGTTCCTTCAGTGCAAGGCCCAATTCCCTGAAAAGCACGACCTTCTTCGGAACATGATGGGACTTCTTGGGAATGTAGCCGAAGTGCCCGAGCTCAGATCTACTCTGATGACTCCAGAGTTCGTCTCGGAATTCACGCATTTACTCCGATCCAACATGAACGGGATCGAGGTGAGTAGACCGTGTTCCGTTGCAAGAGTTAAAGGTTGATTTGTCTGAATGCTGATTGGATGTACGTTAGGTGAGTTACAATGCGGCGGGGGTTCTAGCGCACATGGCCTCAGATGGAGCTGAGGCTTGGACGATCGAATCGCCGAGTCGTGAAGAGGTCTTGCAAGATATGGAGAACGTCATTGAAGGATGGGACCTCACCACCAAACGGAACATCAACTACCGCAGCTTCGAGCCCATTTTGAGATTGGTACGAGTCCAACACACACCTCAATGTCAGCATTGGGCTGTCTGGGCCTTGGCAAATCTGACCAAAGTCGATGGTAAGACCAATTGGATTTTTCCACATCCTTTACTTGATCTATCTTAGCACAATTGATAGGAACCTTTATTTCTTTTGAAGTTGACTCCTTAGTTGGAGCAAAATAATATACAGTATACAGTAATATACAGTAATATGTAGTTATTGCCGAAGTTGTTTCTGTCCAAGGGGCCTCAAAATTTCCGTATTATTGACTGGTTGCTTTTTAAAAACTCCTTCAATCGTTAGTTGATTCTGAAATTGTTATAAAAGCATTAAACACTTGACATAGCGACTGAAAAGGCTAGCGTTTTTTGGGTGATATACAGTACAATAAAACAGCAATTGCGTGCATAGTTTCAACATTTGGAGCAAATGCGTGCAATTTTCAAAATTCCAATCTCATTCCTATCTTTGGGCCTTATTGCCGAATAACTGCGCTGTCTATTAACGGATTGATGTGCAAAGCTCATCTCAAATGTAGTCTTGGTCACAATCTCTGCTTTGCGTATGATGGGATTTCTGAGAAACGCATATGTAACACTCTCTTTGAATGATTGAGTGATTCATTTTGCTTCTTCTAGTTATAGAAAGAGTTCGTTTCACGCAGTGAATTCAAGCACCCTGTACTTCATGATATTGATATCCGATTAAAAGAATGATAGACTTATTTGGACGTTCAGTATCTGTGTCGTTGTGATATCATTATGATTTGGGGTCTGAGAGTTTGGTTCTTGGTTTTAATCTCTCGGCTACTAAATGCCGTGCTGAAGTTCACATTAGGCCACTCATTACATAGTGGATCTACGGTGGAGAAAGAAAAGGCCAAGAATAATGGTTTATGTGTTCAACGGAGTCGAATTTGGGCACGAGGAAAACCTGAAGAACTTGCTCCAACTCAAAGAAACCATTTTCTGCTCACTCATTTGAGTTATGAAAGACCTGAATGTCTCCTTAACAAAAACGCAAGCCTGTTAACGCTCACATCCAAACACGCTGTTTTTGCGGTTTGTCCGGATGAAATCGATGTTTACAGTTCGAATTTGAGTCCGTTTGTGTATATCACCCAATTCAATCACGCTTATGAGATACTGTCAATTTCCTTGGAGGATTTTATCAAACTTGGTAAATCCCTTGGGGATCCCAAGGCCAACTTGATCCTATTGTCAAGCACTGGGCGTTGTGGGTCCACTCTGTTAACTCAAATGCTCGAGATGATCCCAAAAACAATGACCATCTCTGAACCTGACGCGTTCGTCTTCTTGAATGACCAACAATTGCTAACCATGCCCGAAAACGTAAGACAAAGTTCAGATGATCTTTTGCTGGCCGCGATTCGCCTCCAATGCAAAAGGCCAAACCTTGGTCAGGTGGAACCGGAGACTATTATAGTCAAAACTCGAAGTCAGTGCGTGGTCCTTGTTGGGAAAGTGTCGAAAGTAATGCCCAAAGTTCGACATGTATTCATGCATCGGGATCCAGAAAAGACCATACTCTCTTTCATGGCCATGATGTTCGGCCAGAATAACCTTCCCAAGTGGATTTTGCGTCAGTTCTTAAGCTTCATAAAGTCTTTTATCTACGATTCCATTCAGTATGAGGGCTTCAAGTACTCTGAGCAGATTCAGACCTTGAAGAGCCAGAGATTGGGAGTGGACACGGACTTTGTTCGACTGATGTCACATATGTGGCTTTTACAGGTGCTATGTTATCAACATTTCTCGCAGACCGTGCACATTCTGCCCATTAAGTATGAAGATTTGATCGCGAATCCGTTAGACGAGATGAATAAACTCTTGGATCATTGTGGAATCCCAAAAGAGAACATCCTCCTCTCATTAAAGGCACTCGACAAAGACTCTCAAAAAGGATCCAAGCTCTCTAAAGACAAATTAGATTCGAAGAAAAAAAGCTTTTTGTCCCCACAAGAAAAAAACTTAATTAACACTGATTTTGCTCTATTCAACATACCTCCTCTACATGAATGTTACAAAATATTTCAATAAATAGTAACAACATATAGCTTCAATGTATAGTTGATTTGAAGTATTAATCTAAGCTCAATCATTTTGTGATTCTTTCTTGTTTTCAAATTTTAGGCAAGTATTGTGGGCTAGTGGAACAAGAAGGCGGTCTCTCTCTGCTTGAAGAGCTGATAAACAGCAACGTCCCTCAATTATCATATCCAAGAGTGTTGGAATTAGCCGCCATGGTGAGGGACAACGTGACTCAATGGAAAGAACGGGATGGAGTGGAGCCCGCGGATGAATCTCTTGAATTTGACGGATAGAATTATGAAATCGAGTCAAACAACTGTTACGACATACAGAGGATTGCAAAGCTTTGCCAATTCATCTGCTTAATAAATGTGCCCAAAATCAATGCCTTTAGAGCACTTCCAAGGCAAAGGCAGGTCGAGCGCACGTTACTTTTGAGGAAGCCAATCAAAACCCGGCCACTTTTGTGGAAACCCAGTATCACTTTCTCCAACAGAATCATGTCTCTCATTTCACCCGCTCTGTTCATAAAATATATACCAAGTCACTAATTAAGCAGCTGAGTTTTTTCGCACAATTTCCAAATAATTCTCCACCGTAGGAAAGTCCAATTTAGCCATTATATCATTCATCTCTAGCACATCTTCAGAGGTGAACTTCAAAGTTCTTAACTTCTTTAGCTTATCCCGACTTAAAGATGATCCTCTCTGGGAGTCTTGGTCCATGGTACGGAGACAAGCATCCACATGAGTCAATGGCATTCCGCAATGGGTCAAAATCTTAACCAAGATGTCCCTGGGATTATCCATCAACTCCTCGTAGGCAAAACCGAAGCTCTGGATCCAACCTCGTTCACTATATTCCACATAATTCAGTACGTGGAGACACCACCAAACTAAGAACGGTTTGTACGTATGGAATTCGCGCGCTGCAATATTCTTCAATTCTTCAACAGCGTATCCATATTTCGTATCGGCTGGACAAAGTTGTGCAAGAAATTCCTTCAATGTAAAGCGCAGAAACACTTGCGAAATTATCCTTGGCAGGGACTGATAAACCGCAAAGAAGGACTTCATGTGACTCCTTGGCTCGCGAAACATGAATAAGTGATGCACGGCCGGAAAGCATCGGGCAATGAAAGCCGATTGTGTGATGGTCACGCTCAAAGACTTGATAAAAACGTGGTCAACCTGTTTTTTAATCCAAGGTTTGCATTGGGCGCGAAACCCAGCTTGAACCAGAAGATTTGGATCCGCTTGAATATCCAGAGGTGTTTTGGGGTGTTTCGAATCTAAAAGACCGACCAAGGACATAAAGTAGAAAGGCTCAGACATGACGAGCGTTTTGGGAACCTCCTCCAACATTTGAGTGAGGATTGTAGAGCCACATCGCCCAGTGTTTGAAAGAAGGACGACGTTGGCTTTTGGATCCCCTAGATCGTTGGTAAATCGCAGGAAATCCTTCAATGGAAGGCTCAGTAACTCTGTAGCAGAAGAGAATTGGACCACGAAACAAAATACACCTTTGGTCGTATCGTAGACATCGAAATTGGGCGGAGAGAGGACAAAATAGGCCCTAGTAGGAGTGGCAAACAATAGAGTAGCCTCGTCTCGTTTCAGGATGTCCACGCTTTCGTATCCAATGTGTGACAGAAGGAAGCTTTGGGTCGATTTGGGCGACACTTCCCCGAGATCAGCTCGCCAATTGATCTTTTGACGGTGAACTGCCTTGCGGTAGTTGCATTCGGATTCGATTCTTTCCGACACTCTTCCACTGTGTAGGGAGAACCCAAGGGCCCATTTCAGAATACTGTTTAAAGCCCATGAGAGAAGAATGCAAGCTCGCAGACACAGAAATGCCAACATTATGTTTTCAAATATTTGTCATTGAAAACGATCTGTGCGTGATTCCAGTGATCGTTCACAAATCTGCAAAGAATTCAGTTCGTACGGAAAAGATAACGAGATTAAGAGTCGAACGATTGCATCAATCAGGTTGTTGGACAAGGGGGAAGGTCCTGAAATCAAGCGCAGAAAATAGTATTTGAAACGTTGAAACAAACGGCATGGGAATTCCGCAATTTATATTCATTTCATAATAACAATTTATTGCAAATAACAAGGGACTTATTGCTCAAATGCTTCGTGGAAGCGTTCCATCGATGGTAGGTCTAATCTTCTAAATATTTCATTCACATTCCTGATTTCACTCTCAGTAAAATCTTTCGGTCTTGCTTTTTGAAGCTTTTCTCTACTGATTGCTGATCCTTGTTGGGAATCTTTGCTCATAGCCGCTATACATTCATCCAAAGTCTGCGTAGACATTGAACAATGATTGAGCAACTTCGTCATTGTGGCCTCTGGTGAAGCTAATAACTCCTCGTAAGAAACCGGCAAGAACACGACCTTTCCTCTTCGAGAGTATTCTCGAAAGTTCAAGACATGAAGCCCAAAGAATAAGGCCATCATTTCTGCCGATCCAACTTTTCTCAACCATTGATCTTCTAAGCTCCGAATCACAGCTACTCTGTCGTAGTTATCAGGATATAACCGGTCCAAACTATTGAAGAAAATCCGGCCAGCAACCATTCTAAAAATCCAAGGCATTGACCCCATCATAGCTCGAAACGATTGGATATTCGGCTTGGGAGATCGATGCATGAACACATTCTTCACGAATGGACAAGCCTCTTGGGTCTGAGCTGCGGTTTTCACAACCAAACTCACGCTCTTCAAGACGAAACTATCCACCTGTCGAGTCGTTATTGGCTTACACTGAACCCGATATCCAGCCCGAATGATCTCCTTCATGTCATGAGTTGTGCGGGTGTTAATCAGCTCGCCTTTGCTATCCATCAATAAGTTGGTTTGGAACATCGGTTCAGACATAACGATCGTATTGGGCACGCCCTCCATCATTTGGGTGAGCAAAGTCGAACCGCAACGGCCAGTGCTGTACAAAGATATCACATTTGCCTCGGGATCTCCAAGCTCTTGACTGAATTGCACAAAGTGCTCGAGTGACACCCGTACAATGGTTTCGGCCAACTGGAATTGAGCCGCATAGAGGAATGGGTGGTTGGTCGTATCGTAAATGTTGCATCCTGGTCGGGTTTCCACGAAGTAAGCATGGCTCTTGCTCAAGAAGGCGAGGCTGACTTCATCTTTCCTGAGATAGCCGATGGATTGATAGCTCAAATGACTCAGGAACAAGCTCTTGGAATCGAATCCTCCGATATCGGACATGGAAGCCCGACAATGGATCTTCAATCTATGGACACATTTGTCGCGATATCTCTTGGCTTGTTGGACCTCGCCCAAGTTTCCACTGAACAAGGAAAACCCAGCGATAACTTTCAGAAAGGCATTCACATACTTTGAAATCACTAACGCCACTCGAAGAAGAGTGTATCGGAGCATGATGGAGATACTCAACAATATTATTTAGAACGATCGAGGTTTGTTGTCCCGAGCTTTTGTGTGTGCTTGTTTTGATGATGTCTCTTGTCTAGGCCTCGTCCCTTTGCCCTTTAATAGGCCGAGTGTCCGGCGTTTTGAGGGTTCTGCTGGACGATCACAGTGACCCTAAGTATTCATTCTCAAAACTAGTGAGTGCCCTGGACCCCCTGGACGCAGACGAACAGTGCGTTTAAGAGAAGCGCCATCTAACAAGTTCATGGAGAAACGGCTCGCAGTTTTCAAAGGGACAAAAGCCCGTTCCAAGACATTTACGGATTCGTAAATAACCGTAAATACCGACAAGAAAAAGAGGTAAAGCAAATATTACATTCTGGGTAGCCACATAACTTCCTCTAGTAACAAAGACCTGGTTATAAGTTTCACAAATGATAAATTAATTATCAAGTGTCAATTTGATCTTGAAAAAATGGCAGGCTTTGCTTGCTTGTCGAACTTCTAGCAACATGGACTGTGAACGAGCCAAAACAAAACAAAAAACAAATCGGCCTGCCCTTTGTCATCGCAGCTCTGCGCCACTTTTCGAATTAAAGTAAATAAATTAAGAAGTGTAGATCAATTCGATTAAAGGCAAGTCATTGTTATGCTATTTTCTTGTATAGTGATTCGTTTCAAAGTTATATTGTCAAAAGCTTATGTAACTGACTAAGAGCAGGCCGAAAATTCGAGTGGTGTTTACAGCATAACTTTGGACATATCTCCTGCGTTCCCTGAGCATAAATTGGGTCTCAAATTTGGCCAAGTTCATCTATTCAACCAGATCTTGTGGTCGTATGAAGTCCTTACTTGGAATAAGGTAAATGGTTGAGGACCTAAAAAAAAGTTTGTTTCCGTTCGCAGTCCACATCCCTAGACATGAGTATAAATAGATGAATCTTTTTTGCTACTCTTGATCATGACATGGCGTAAGAATAGATATAAATATGGTTTATAAGCTTTAAACAAACATTGTTAAATATATAAAAGAAAAGTATTAGTAATTGGTTAAGATAGATCATAAATTAGATTACGTGGTAACATTCCCCTTCCATTTTTGAAAAATCAACCCCAAGAAAACTGATTGTTGACTTCGGTTATATTTTTTCCCTGATATTTGAAATTTTCTTCGAAATCGTTTCAAAAATGAGAATCTTTGATAGCTTTCAATGAAATGTTGTATCTTTTTCTAAATTTCATTGAGCTATTTCACATCTAAAGTTGAGAATTTTTTCTGGTCTCAATAAATGATTGTTAAAAATTTGCAACCATGACACAAAATGTCATGATGGAAAAACAGTGTTAGAAATTCTCAAGTAACCGTATTTCACGTTTCTTTTTTTGCGGACTTTCTTACCTTTGCCCCTGGGAATGGAATTCCCAGCAGTTCAAGACAAAAAAATGATTCATTTTACTTCACTTTATATTCATATATTATTTTATCAATGAACGAATTAGAGTTGGCAGATCTGGCTAATCCTTGAATATAAGGTTGATCCGGAATTTTAGTCAAAAACTTGTCCAAGTCTGACTTAAATCCTGCTATTGGATCAACGCCTACATAAGCCCTACGAATATTTGAGGGCAGCAAATTGAACAATGAAGGAGCCCGAGAAAGAAGAGAGTTGGACTTCATTGTTCGAACTAGTCTGAATTCTTGAGGGCTTGAAGGTGCTCTCAAAACGCACATTAAGCCTCGACGGTCACTAGAATTGACACTAAACCCTAGGTTGGGACAAAGCTCATGAATGCTTTTGAAAACGTACAATATCAGATACCTTTCGTACCTTCTCTGAGTACTGTACAGTCCCAATTTTTTTAGTCTCTCCCAATACAAGAGCTCTCTCATATCCTCAATGTTCCTAGTAAAACATCTTTGGACCTGCTCGAGCTTTTGCAAACCTGCTGAACTAATTGGGGCCCAAATGGGAGAGGCATATTCAAGATGCGGCTGAACAATCGACTTGTACAGAGTTAGCATCGTGACACTATCTCTGGACTTAAACATGCGATATATCCAACCACATGTTTGAAAAGCCTTACCAACTTTCAACTGGATATACTCATCGAACTTTCCATTATCTTGGAGGACTACACCTAAATCCTTCATGGATGAGACCTGCTCAATGTCCTTACCTTCATCATCTAATAGTGGAGTGTCTAATGGCGTCGACCCAAAGGTCATTGAGCGGAATTTCATTCCATTCAGTGCCATGTTACTCGCAGCAATCCAGGAGTAGATTTGGTCTAGGACCTCTACCAGACAACCGGAGTTCTGACCATTCCTACCAACTACCAGTTTTGTATCATCAGCATAGAAAGAGATACTGACATTACTACTACCAAGCTTCTGAAGCGTAGCAATGAAGATAATGAAGAGGAGAGAACCCGAAATGGAGCCCTGAGGAATACCCGACTTGACATCATGTATGTCACTAAGCGATCCCTCAACCTTAACTAATTGTTTCCTATCACAAATGAAACTTCTTAGCCAATTGAGAACCTTGCCTTGGATCCCAATCTCATAGAGCCTGTTAACTAAAAGGCCATGATCTACCTTGTCAAAGGCCTTGGCAAAGTCGAGATAAAATACATCGACTGATTCATGGCTCTCCAGTCCCTCAATAACGTGCTCTATATGCTCAATCAGTTGGAAAACCGTGCTAAAATGTGCTCGGAACCCGTGTTGGCTAGGAGGAAGGACTTCATGGATATCAAGAAATTCAACAAGTTTCAACTTCATGATCTTCTCAAACACCTTCGCAATATTTGAAGTGAGAGAAATCGGCCTATAGTTACTGGGGAGCGACTTATCTCCCCCTTTGAAAATTGGAACAATATGAACTAGCTTCAGAGAAGAGGGGAACTTGCCCTGGTCCAAGATGCAACGCATCAAGTACGAGAAAACAGGAGCAAGAACCTGTGAGCATCTCATCAGAAACTGAGATGTCACACCATCAGGGCCAGGGGAGCTCGAGAGTCTCAAGTTCCTGATGGTCTCTAAAGCATCTTGATCTGTGACTACAAGATCATCTAAACGCTCAACTTGACTGACCTTGTCAATCTCAACAAACTCATCAATAGAGCAATGGGCTGTTGCTCCTAAACTCTTTGGAGTTGAAAACACACTAGAGAACTGATCTCCAAGTATGTTGGCCATATTCTTTACATTGTCTATGGCTTCCCCATCGACCTCAAAAGGCCCTACAGGGTGTTTGATCTTTCTCTTAGAGTTTGCATAAGAGAAAAAAGCCTTCGGATTCAACCTCACCTCTTGAACAACTCTACTTTCCTTTTTCAACTGATCGGTCTCAATAGAGGCCTTAATTCTTTCCTGGATTAAATCCAACTTTCTTTGAAGGCTAGCCACAACTACTGGATTCAAAGTGCTCTGGAGCCTTTTTGCTAATATGCAACTCCTTGCATAATAAGCAACAATTTCTTCCTATACTTCGGAATTTTAGACTCTGCCCCGCCTTGGGCAACACATTCAGAGATTACTAGAGTGGAAAAGACGTCCTCAATAACTAGAATCATTTTGTCTAAGGCTACATCTATGGACGATTCCTTTTTCAGCATTGAAATGAGATCAAGCTCTCCTAACCTTTCTATAATCAACGGCCAATGTTCATCTTTGAACTTGAACCTAGCCAGACCGACCTTTTCGGCCGGGCTAACTCTAGAGCACGCCGGCTTTTGAGTAATGGTCGACCCTAACTCGAGAACATGATGATCTGACAGATTACTAGGCGTAATTAGATGGGTAATCGTGCTAGAATGTGCTGGGAACTCATGGTGGCTAGGGGGAATGATTTCATATCTAAGAAACCTGCGCCTTAAGTCTTGAAATTGTCTACGTAGTGTTGAAAAATGTGGTGCAAAATATTAGGGCTAGGGAGGATTGCGCTCTGAATCGGTCGCTTTTAAAATACTTGCTAAGTATCAGTGTTAAGTGTGTTACCTTTTTTGAAGCAAATATTGTTTCAATATTTCACAACTCAGCTTAGATATTTTCTTGGTCGCGACTAATGATTAATGAAGATTTGCAAACATGACATAAAAATCACGATGGAAAACATAATCAGAAATTATCAAATTTATAAAGCTTCCCTATCAGTGCCTTAACTCATGGTAACGTAGACAATTGAGAAATATGGTGCAAAATACTAAACCTAAAGGAGAATTATGTCTCTTAGTCAAACGGAACTTGAATGTCCAAGATTATCCAAAAGCTTCAAGTTTCCTCAGTTTTCATGATAGAAGGAAAAGTTAAAGATCACTGGAGGGTAAAAGATGAAGAGTAATGTTAGGGTTTTTGGGTCATTATGATTATACCAATTATAGACTAATGGGAGTGCAGTTTCTTTTTCGAAAAATAGAACAAATTTCTGTAGTTTCGTTTCTTGTAATTTCATTACTTTTGTGTTGTGTATAAAGCATGTGAAGAAACGGGCATTCAATTAAAATGAAGTGATTTTGGTATTTTGTGATGGATTAACTTCAACAAACATCACAAGCAGTTTGCATCGTGATCCATTTAAATTTTCAACTTTCTTATGAAAATT
Organism: Tigriopus californicus; assembly: GCF_007210705.1. Taxonomy (NCBI): domain Eukaryota; kingdom Metazoa; phylum Arthropoda; class Copepoda; order Harpacticoida; family Harpacticidae; genus Tigriopus; species Tigriopus californicus. The sequence goes on along the minus strand of NC_081449.1, from coordinate 3,982,664 downwards.
TGTTACAAAACTCAAATCTGTCGATTTTTGGTGTAATTATCTCACTTTTCCAATATTTTGACGCAATATTTAAATACCGTTTTCTTTAACACTCCAACAGGTTGAAATAAATGAGCAGGGTATCTTGTCTTTAGTGTTGCTCAGTAGAATGACAATCATTTAAAGACAATTGTAACAAAGAAATGACAACCCTACTACTTGCAGTGCCATGACCGTGCTCTTTTGATTACAGGGCACTAGGTCTGACGAAGGTACAAGTGTTCTTGTTACACCTTAATTTTGTTCTCAACGTGCCTGGTAAAAAAGTTAACGTTATCTAAGATGACCACTGGCACCTCCTTACCATTGATGAAATTTCTTAAATGTAAAGATGGTTTAGGTTAATTCTTGCCAAGTAATTGCTTTTTCATGATTCGGCGACTTTAGAGACACAAAATACAAAGTCAGAAATTCATGCCATTGGTATTTTGTACCTCGCGATTTTCCGAATGGTTTCAGCTTGAGAGCAATTTACAGTGGGAGGTCTTGCAATGATATTTGTTGGTACACAACTTAACCTCAGTTTGATTCCCCTGATTATTGTGTAGTTTCCTGATCCAGCCACACGTAGAGGAAACTGGGAAGAAAGAAACTTCGAACTTGAACAATTTGTAAAGTGAAGGTTGAAGGGTCACTTAGTGACATACATGATGTCAAGTCAAGTGTTCCTCATGGCTCCGTCTTAGGGCCCTCCTTTTTGATAGTATTCATTGCCCCGCTTCAAAAGCTTGATGTTACTGCCAGGCTCTCTTCTTATGCTGGCGATACGAAGTTAGTTATTGGTAGGAATGGCCAATATTCCAGTAGCCTTCCAAAGGGCCTATCAATTTTGGGTTACTGAGTGTAGCTCGTCCATGAATGATTTGGGTGTAGTCCTCCAAAATAATGTGAAAGTTTAATGAACGTATCCAGCAGAAGTTGGGTGAAGCTTTTTAAACATGTGGTTGGATATATATCGCTCGTTTAAGTCCAGAGATAGTATCACGATGCTAACTCTGTACAAGTCAATTGTTCAATCTCATCTTGAATATGCTTCACCCATTTGGGCTCCGATTAGTTCAGCAGGTTTGCAAAAGGTCGAACAAGTCCAAAGATCTTTCACAAGGAACATTAAGGATATGAGAGAGCTCTCGTATTGGGAGGGACTAAAAAAGTTGGAACTGTATGGTGTTCAGAGAAGGTACGAAAGGTATCTGATACTGTGCGTCTTCAAAAGCATCCACGAGCTTTGTCCCAATCCATGATTTAGGGTCAATTCTAGTGACCGTAGCGGCTTAATGTGCGTTTTTAGAGCACCTCCAAGCCCTCGAGAAGCCAGGGTAGTTAAAACAAAGAAGTCCACTTCTCTTCTTTCTCGGGCTCCTTCATTGTTTGATTTGCTTCCCTCTAATATTCGTAGGGAATACGCAGGCCTTATTGATCCGACAGCATCTTTCAAGTGAGACTTGGACAAATTCTACTTAGCATTCCAGATTTAGCCTACATTCAAGGACTAGCTCGGTCTGCCAACTCAAATTCGTTGGTAGAAATAAATATCATATCAAGCTTAAAAGGTAAAAATAGACGAAACTTGGCCTTTCATTTAAAAAAACCTGGGGATTGCATTCCTTGTAGCGGTTAGAAAAGCCCGTGAAAAACCTAACCCAAAAAAAGAACCGAAATACTTATGGACACAGTCGATGGACTAAAATGACCCCGAAATGTCGAATACATTTATTTGCATTTTTCAGCGGCCTAGGAGATATTCAATGCAGCAGAAAATGAAAGGACTTTTAACCGTCGTTCATTTTGCTGATTTAATACGAAATATAAAGGTAACAATGAATGGTCAGTTTCTTTTGACCTTTCATGTAGGTCAAAGGAATCAGAGATGATGGCAATTGTAATGATAATGAATAACGATCATAATTACATCAATACGAATGAAAACAAGGTACATGCTGCAAAGAATGACATTTGAACAATTTCTGACCGACTAGCTGGTCTTGCTTGAATGAGCTAGTCACTTTTCACAGATGATGACATTATTACTTTTGTTGTTATTGTTGTTTTCATTAGTTGGCAAATGGAACACGTCAATCCAAGAGTCAATGTCCGGGAAATTGAATTTCCGCATCACCTCATTGAGCATGATCTCTTGTTTGTCCGTGAACTCCCTTTTGCGACTCCTTAAGTTGTCTTGACTCAAATTGCAACCTTTCTGCGAATCCCGACTCAGTGCTCGCAGACATTTCTCCAGATTTTCCGGGGACATGTGACAATGACTGAGCAAAGCGCGGAGATTCTTCTCGGGAGCACGAATCAACTCGTCATAGTCGATCGGGAAGAAATTCACCAGCCCCTTATTGGTATACTCTAAATAGCACAGGATGAGCATGCACCATACTTCGGCCCAACACCGTAAATGGTTGTAGTCCCGTCGAACGTCCTTGATCAGAAGCTCGATGACATCATCAAAGTTTGTGTGAATAGGACTGGCCACATTCATCATCACTTCCACCACATCTGGCATGAACAGATTGTTCAGAATACTCGGAAACGCACCCACCATGGACATGTAGGATGTGAAGTTCTTGCGGGGGGCCCGATACATAAAGACATGGCGGACATATGGGCAGACTCTGGCCACATTGGCCGCCAAGCTGGCGGACACGTTCCGAGTTTTGAGAATCATGTTGTCGACTTGCCGGAATTTGATTGGTTTGCATTGCACTCGGATCCCTGCTTCCAGAAGCTTGTCCGGGTTATTCTGGATGAACTCAGGATAGTTGGCTTGTGTGACTGAAAATGAATCAGAGGCTGCGATTTAACCGGGGAGTTTCGAGAATCTGTTTTTTGGGTTGTCCATTTCCTCTCAAGGACTTCTTTATTCTCATCTTAAATTTATTCCAAGTGTTTATCTTTAACGTTTTAAACGAAAAAGAGAAATGCCATTACAAGGAAACCATTTTGTTTTAGAAGAGAATATGATTAAGCCACCCAACTCCTAAAGAAAGAAATCCGCTTGCCACAGACAAGTTATCGCCTTTTTCTTATTTTTTTGATAACCAATCAAATATCCAAACGACATTCAGAAATGTCGTTTATCATAAAAATTTGTCAAGAGGAATCTTACACTACTGCATAACAGTCCATAGTGCATGTGTGCATGTTACACATACAATATGAGGGTGAATCACGTTGTGCACAGTAGATTAATCCACTTTCAGGAAAAAGAAACAAATGCATCACGACATTTTGACGGCAGTGCACATCAATCATTCAAAAAATCATTCAAGAAAGCATTCTTGTAAAAAAGTGACTCCAGCTCTCAAAAAGCCCTTCAGTTGCCGTACCAGGTATACCCAGTCAAGAAGAACTTTCCAATCCATCTGGTGTGATTCTCGAGTTAAACAAGAGTCATTCTTGAATTCCTTCACTAGCGCGGAAGTTCTGTAGAATGTGCCCTGAGGGTGAATTTGGACCCAATGTTCGCGTTTGCCTAGCGGCCGATTGCGTCGCAAAGTACTCTTTTCGAGGTGTAAGGGTCTACACTTTGCCAGATCGAGCGAGCATGGGTCTTTTGCCATGAATGAGTCGAATCGAAAGAGTTTCAAAGTTACGAGTTCAACTTACCTCTGAAGCGCGATCGCACTGAGAAGAGCCTCAGGTCTATGTTGGTAATGAAGTCGGGTTCGGAGAGGGCAATTGTGTTGGGGACGCCTTCCATCATTCGGGTAAGGAGGGTAGAGCCGCATCGCCCTGTATTAGACAGGAGGACCACATTGCCTTTGGGGTCGCCAAGGTCATCGGCAAACCGGATGAAATGGTGCAAGGGAATGCTTAGGACCTCTATTGCTTGACTAAATTGTACCATGAAAAAGAATGCACCTAGGACAGAAAAAGATCCGAGACATTACAAGGCGAGGAAAATGGGCGTAGTTCTGGCAACATGCGTCTTGTTGGCAGCACTGTTCATTGTTTACGTTGGTTGCCGCGTAAACGCAATCGAACCCCACCCTCTTAGATCGTCGTTGCTCAGATTGACAATTGAGCTTCAGGGACTGATCAGATATTTCTTGTGAACTCCGTTCCGGACCTTCTTCAAGTCATGTGATTTTGCCTGTGGAAGTTTGAAGTGACTGGGAGGGGTTGGTAGCATGATTTTTAGGTTGTGGGCAGATAGATCTTTGAGTACTTTGGCATACCGCACAAGGTTGAATCGTGTTGAGAATACTTTTGAAGAACCTGAAGCAAGTTCAAAGGAGCACTTAATGACACCAAATTGATCATCATTTGCTGCTAGAATCCTCTTTGATTGAAGACGAGGTTTTCCTGGTTTTGTCGTAATACTCCCAAGTACAGAGATCGCGACGGGAGCCTGAGGCTTACGTACGTATACAAAAATAAAATTAATCGCCGTCATATTGCTAATTCCGACAAGTCATGGGCTCAAAAGAACTTCTAATACATTGGCAAGGGCTGGGATTGCCGAAGGCAAGCTTTTGACAGCCTTCCTACTATATTGGCAATCCAAGAGAAATATCACTGATTCATTCTCCATTCTTGATCGGAGATTAAGCCATACAAATTGCATGCCACTTCGGATTTTCGAGCTCTAAAGCAAATCCGGCATGAACAACTGAAGTGAAAAATGCCATCTTATGGTTCCTAATTGACAATATGATGTTGATTGGCCTATTATATTCCTCGAATAAAAACCACTTCAATCCGCCAACGGTGTGGACAAAGCATATGAGAACAATTACGCACGCTCAGCATGTAATTTAGAGCGAAAAATGCAGAGCGTGTTGATTTTTGCGAGGCTTGCTTTGCCTTCCAGACGTTATAGCGTCGACTAGAGCAAAATCAAGGATGCCATTTCAAATTTTGCCCAAAGCCGGTTTCAAGTGAAAGAGCTCAAACACCAAAGGAGGCAGGTAGATATCTTTCCTTACGTACTTCAAATGTGAAACATACGGTCAAAAAGCACAAAAGCAAGGTCCGTTGTTTAAACAAGAGCCAGGTTGCCCTAGCGAAGTAACCGAACTTTGATTGCAGTACTTATGTTACGCACTAACTTTTTCTGGCTTCAAACTCAATTTAATACTGCCCGAAGCATTCAATGTGGTAAAGACACTTTTGCATGATTGGAAATTTGAATTTGAATGCTGAATGCACGAAAGAAACAACACAATTCAAGAATGCAGAAAGAAAATAAGTAAGTTATTCATCGATAGGTTTAGCCCTTGCAATTCTTTAGAATGACAATTTCTGCCAAAAATGAACTGGCTTGGTCATGAGAAATTCTAAACTCTAAAAAATTCTAAAAAAATATCCAACTCCATTGCTTTCAGTTGCACGTTCCTAAATTTGTGGGTTCATGCCATCATGATCGACCCCTGTATCCTTAAACATTTGGTCTGAACTAGTTCAGGGCTCCAGATTTAAAGATCATTATAGCATTTCTTACTGATTCTTAAAGAGACCAGCAAGATATCATTTTGAATATGCTCAAATCTCTGCCGACAACAAATTGATATTCTGTTATGGAAAGTAAGCAAAAATTCGAAAATCTCGCCATTTGAAAGTGTTAAACTTTCTCGCAGATGTACAATAACGCCTTCCAAGATGGTCGGCACAGTAATACTCTTCTTAAGGTTTATTTTGAAAAAAGGACTCCTGCCTACTCAATTTGAAAGGGTTATCTATAAACAATTTGCCATTAGAGCTTAATTAAACGTCAATACCTTGAAGACATTGGACTCTTCACAGTTATTGGCAATGTCCGCTCAATTCCTTATCCATTATTACTCTTTCAAGTATCTGAGTTGGTATATTCGGGGTTGATTTTGCTTCATTTATGAATTTCAAATAAATGTACGATGAATATAAATCTCGAAAAAAATACAATGTTGGCCTAGAAACCAGTTCCTACGTGAGGTACATGTCAGCGAGGAAGTGATTGTGAGTTCAGGTTTTCAACTTTTATTGTCTTGTGAGGAACTCAAAAAAGTAGGCCATGGATGGGTTTATAACCATCGCATTTCTTTGAATGAGAATATCTTGCACAAGAACTTGAGATGGGTAGAAGCTACCCACCGTTAAGAGATCGAAATAACAAATTTAGGTCACCCTATCTTATTAACGATCGTTAAAAGCGGGAAGAGGTATTTCACAACTTACCGTGATCGGAATCGTACACGTCAAAATCCTCGGGAACCACTGCAAACAATGCTGAGGTCGGCGTAAACCCCATTAACGAGACATTGTCGGCTAGTAATGCACTTGGACATTCGTAGGATAAGTGAGAAAGGAGAAAATTGTTCCGACAAGCCACTAAATTCTCCACCGGTTTGGCTCGGAATCGGATCCGACAGCGATGCACACATTTGTCGTATTCGGCTTTACTCGCGGCTTGGTCTTTGACCAATCCGGAGTGCAGAGAGTATCCACAGATCCGTTTCAGCACGAAATTGAAGCCTTTGAGGAGCACCAATAAGATTTGAAGGAGAATGTAAACCAACATGATGACTAGTAAGGACAAATGTGGGTGGAGCTGCTTTCAGCCCATCCGACCGAACTGATGCTCAAGAACAACTGGTTTCACTCCACAAGTCAGTGGTCACCGATACATCCTCGGGATCAACCAGAATACATTGCCGTGCATCTCAAATCTCAGAAATGCATTTCACAATCGACAGACTGAGCTTGCAAAATCGTATGCCATTCTCCACTTCACGTTCAGGGACATAACGCCAAGTCATTGACTTTTAGAACTCCTTGAATAAATAGCCATGCCCAGTCTTCATGAGCCGACCACGATACTATTCGAACAAATAGATTCGCCAACTTTTCCGAAAGTTTTTGTTTCAGGAGCGTGACCACGATTGAACGAGTATGTTGGAAGCAAAGCCGGTGATGTTTTAGAGGATCGGCCCTCCACAGATCCGTTCAAGTATAGATTGGCAATGAGCGAACTTGAATTCTGGGTATACCTTCAGTCGTCGATCGGTTGAAGACAATGGAGGAATCACATTCGATCGGCACTTTCGATGGGAAGGAAACAAGTGGAAATCAAATTAATTGAACCTATGATGATTGGCCCGTCTTCAGTATGAAGTATCTACTCTGCATGATACTCTGGCTCAGAATTATGCCAAGCTTGAATGGTTGATATTGGGAAGAAACTAGCATTCTCCAGAGCTGAAACGTGCTAGTTGACGACCAAGCGCGCCTTCTGCTTTAAAAGCAGATTGAGGACCCCTCGATTTTTGGACAAGAAAGATCAGCATGATGAACATGGGTCCTTGATTTACAAGATGCGTGTACCTTCCAGCGAGGTAGTCGAAATTGTCTGATGTAGGGCTTACCTTCCATCAGCAGACGTTTACCCAGAGTATGGATAAATGAGTCTACCTATGCAGTGCTTTTTTTAGAATTTTATTTAAATCATGATAATAAATGTATAAATGATGAAGAATATAAAAGCACTAGCTCTAAAGCCGGATAATGGTGGCCAAACTGACGATTGTCAATAAGATGAAAACATTTATTTGCGTCAGATTGAACAAAATTTGCCCTAGTGCAATTCAAAACTAGTTTCCTTGACTAAATTGTGATGCAAATAATTTTTAGAATATGCTGATTCTCTATATGTCTTGTCAAAGAGGAAAAGATAGTTCCTCATTTTTCTTTTCCTAAGAAATTTCCCTTTTGATTTCGTTTTATAACTAGAACTCATTATGGACTTTAATTCGACCTTATAAATCTCAAAACTAATACTATCGTGTCTGGATTACTCAATATTGTGAGCACTTTGATAAGGTAATTCAAATATAAATATTTCTTCATGGTTTTGTATGACGTTACATCCTTCAGCTCTATGAAAATTAAAGAATTAAATCTAAGAAAAAGCACAACTCTTCTTAAAGGTTTACCAGGGACCACATAATTCTATCGTCTCTGGATTCGCCGAAAGGTCATATTTTATTGGTGAATATTAGCAAAGACAGTCATCATATTTTAGGTAAGGCCTCAGGGCACTCTTTCCTTCTGAGGATACAAATGATTGTCCAAAGCAGTGATTCCCAAACTTTTTTTAAATCATTCACCTGCATTTGTTTGATATTTTTGATTTTTTCAGAATGGTTCTTTTAAGTTTCATTCAAAACGGTTATCAAATTTGCTAATCCCAAAATTTTTACTAGATGTTTTGAGGCTTATTGCTTAAAGGACAAACGCTTAACCATTAATCAAAGGAACTTGGCATTTTGTCCAAAGATAGACAGAGATCCTTGTCTATGTTGTACACTTCCATTTCTTCTACTTTTCATTGTGACGTCCATTTACCGATCCAAGCAAGATCCCTGTCTATTCGGGAATCGCTTCGCCATCCACCGTAAGAGGGTGCGTACGGTCACATTTACGAGAGAAGGCACGAAAGAAGATCAAATTAAACGCCACTATTTTGACTAGCTGACTTTGTGAACGAGGAAGCTGGAAGCTGAATGGACCGTGTGCCTTCAAAAGCGCTGGTTGTTGGTTCGTGACCTTGGTCAGAGCATGGAGAGAGAAATAAGAAATTTCGTGGACTGCTCATCAATCCATTTGAAAACAAGTATAAGATACATTTTATCTGACTCTAATTAGTAGCGTTGACAGGTGTGCATGAAAAGTGTCAACTTTGGAGTTCATAACAAACAGGGTCCCCCAATTTGCCATTAACTAAAATGGTGCTTCGGTAGGGCAAGGAAAAACAAGCAATCCTGTTGTGTCGCTTATCATAATCGAACTTCATTGCAACAAGAAGTAAAGTGAATAATGCTCTTTTTGGCGTACTTTTGCGTTTTGAAGCACCTCGCTGCAAATGGTAAAATTTGACAATAGCCAATTACGTTTTTTTGTCACCTTCCCAATCTGAGTTGGCATTAACAAGTATGCTTGAATTTATTGTGCAAGAATGATCGAATTTCAAATTGTAGTTCAATCATGTTTCAAGTACATTCCTTTTTTGATGTCCAGCCACTTTAAAAATGCCTTTTTCTTACGAAAAGCATGTGAATAAAATTAATCCAATGTTTTGCGTTCATGCAGCAAAATACATACATACAGACATAAAAAGTCATGTTAGAAGGAGGAAGTAGTGCACCCAAATTTAGGTCTATATGATAGATTTACTATGATTTGTTATGAAAGAAGAATGCCATATAATGAGGTGATTGATAACGATTGTTTTTATTAACAAAGAAAACGATTTTCATGCAACTTAAACCAATGATAAAAAGTTCATACTGTATGTAACACCGGATAAAGCAGTCTTGACAAAAAGTTGGTTCAGTCGAGACAGGTTTGTTTAATCTGTAAACCTCATACAAAAGCAAACATCAAATAATGCTGGTTCCAATGAAGATGTTAAGAAAACACCGATGAAAGAACATTTTCTACACACTTAAAAGAAATTTCAAGCAAACCTGAAGTCCTGCCGAATCATTCTTTGAACGTTGATCATTGTGTATTTGAAGAATATCGACAGAACGAAAGGAAGATATCTGTTTTGTTGGGATGAATGGTTTGGATGGCGCTTTGTAGTTCACATAAAGACGGATGCAATCAATAGGGATGTTTCCATGTGGAAAAATGACCTGTCAAGAGTTTGACATAGAGTTATGGGAAAACATTGTCGACTTAACTAGCCATCTTTTTCAATTTGATTTATGATAAACCCTCCGAGTACAAGGTGAAGATAGGTTTATGATAGCGCTATTCTATCAAAATGGGGATGAGAATGCACGTTGTTGAAGAATATCTCCTGATTTGTCCACGAAAACAACTTCCATAGAACACTGGGTGGAGGCTGAAGCTTAAGATTTGGGCCTGATTAATGTAAATTCAGATCAGAACAAGTGATGGTGAAAACGATACTTGAAATTGAAATGACTTACTTGAGTTTTTTTTTCTTTTTCGTTTTGAGGTGTTAGAGTCTCGGAGGGTGCACCTCGCCCGCCTATCACATCGTCCATTTCCAGATTCCGATAGGCAGTTTCATGTCCGGTATCAGATTGGTTCTCCGTCTCCGGTGAACCTATCGTCTAAAAGGTCAGGGAGGAGAATCGAGCCGGAGACCGCTCTCATCCTAGGAAAGTGCGCGCGCACGACTCTTCCCGAAACAATGGGCCAAAAAACGCCAACTTTCAGTTAAGGTTGGCCCACCTCGAGCATTCCTTGTGTTTGAAGTCCAAATTCCTTCATTCCTGTTACATAGTTGTAATTGGTAATGTAGTTGTGTGAATACAATTATATTTCCAAGTAATTGTAAGAAATTGGAATTTAGTTCATTTTAAATAATGCTGTTCACCGACGTCAATGTCACAACAAAAAAATATTTCAAAATTGACTGGACATCAAGAAAAGGAATACAATTGTAAAGCAATTGAATTTGAATGTGATTAAATCCTTTGGAAAACTGAATGGCTGTACTTCGAAAATATATCATTTCAAAAGTAATAGGCGCAAGTGTAGTTAAAATAAAAATATAAATCCCAAAAAAGTGAGAACTAAAAGGGCAATAACTCCAAAAGTGGCAAATGTATTTGCAAATCACCAAAATAGTTGATGATAATAAAATTAAAAAGTTCTTGCCTAGTATGCTATGTCAATAGACATGCAAACTCCTAATCAAAATTATCATATTTGCAATGAATGAAAATTGTGAAGAATCGGGAATCCTGTTTTTGTGTGTATCTGATAACCCTGATCTTAATTTGGGACTAATTATATATCAATGAATTGGCGCCTTAACGTCCTTGACCAGAATCAAACCGAAACGTAATTATTTGATGATTTAAAATTACTAGGAAAACATTTGAACATTATAAATTCACGAGTCTCGTGTCATCTGAATTATATCAGATTCTGGGATTTTTGTTCACTAAATGTCAAGTGAAATTCAAAATAACAAAGAGCAGAGTGGTACAGGAAGACTGGTGGGATCTGATGGAATTTTACTTATGCAAACCTTAAGAAGAAAATTTAACAGACTATAGGGCCCATTGAAGTCGATGGTGAACTCATTGGCGACGTAGAGGTTATGGCTAACATATTGTGAGAGATCAGTTCTCCACTGCTTTAGAGGCCATCAGGGACTTGAGACTCTCGAGCTCCCCTGGCCCTGATTGGGTGACATCTCAGTTTCTGATGAGATGCTCACAGGTTCTTGCTCCTGTTTTCTCGTACTTGATGCATTGCATCTTAGATCAGGGCAAGTTCCCCTCTTCTCTGAAGCTAGCTCATGTTGTTCCAATATTTAAGGGGGAGATCGACACCATTAAACTCTCCGCTCGTAGATAATGGATGCAAAAACATTGAGCAGGTTTCGCTCGCGTACGTAGGATTGAGGTGTACACTAATCCTCCAAAACCATGGAAAGTTCGATTAGCAAATCAAGTTGAAAGTGGGTAAAGCTTTTCAAACATGTGGTTGGATCTATCGGACGTGTAAGTCCAGAGGTGCAGACACATCTTGAATATGCCTTGGGCTCCAATGAGTTCAGTAGGTTTGCAAAAGGTCGATCAAGGTCAAAGATGTCTCACTAGGAACATTAATGGAATGAGAGAGCTCTCATATTGGGAAAGATTAAAGCAGTTGTGACTCTATAATGTTCAGAGAAGATACGAAAGGTGTCTAGTATTATATTTTTTCAAGATCATCGATGACGCACCATGACTTACAGGGAATTTCATTCCCTTGTATCGGCTACAAACCTGAGAATCTTTGAGGAAAAAAAAGCTTTGTCCCAACCCAGAATTGAGAGTCAATTCTTGAGACGATTGGTGGAAGCTTAAATTTGGTTTTGAGAGCACCTTCATGCCCCCCAAAACCCAGGCCAGTTAGAACAATGAAGTCCAACTGTCTTATTTTTTCGGGCTCCTTTAATGTTCAATTTGCTCCCCTCAAACATTCGTAGCGAGTATGTCGAAGTTGATCTGTTGGCATCTTTTAAGTGAAACTTTTCTGATCAACATTCCTGATCAACCCTACATTCAAGGCAAGGGCTAGCCACATCCGCCAACTCTCCTTCGTTGGTGAATCAAATACTATATGAATATAAAGCCAAATAAGCTTTATTAGTTTTTCACCTTGAACTCTAGCGGTATTCCGTACTCAGTAGCGTTAAATCCTTCCGATTTTTTTGTTTATTAATCTAGCAACAAATAAGTGACCTATTTTTAGGCCCCTAAATGACACTTAGAGGAAGAGTTACATTCTCATGAAAGCATAAAATTTCTGAGTCTGGTAGTGTTTGCTTGTCACGCCATCGACGGAGTTAGGTTTACACGGCATTTCGAGGGCGATTTCAATGACCAGTGAGGCCGAACGCTTTGCCATGTCGTACAAAACCGTGACTTGTGTTTTGCTCCAATCTTTATCGCTTTTATTCAGGTCCCTCCTTCCTTCGCTCAACTAATCAATCCACTAGTGGGATGGCAAAGAAGACGGATGTAAACTTTTTGGTTCAATGACCTACAAAAACCGATAAAAGTTATGTAGTGTTAGGGAGTAAAAATATTTGATTTCTTATTCTTAATTGTGAGACCAAATTTATTTCTCCATTCTCAATGGAAAGGATTGCAGAAGGCAATATGCCACTTTTGTAAGTAGCCTTTTTCACGATGTTTCAGTCCACAAGTTTCACCTCTCAGTTATGACAACTCGATGTCCAGAACACGCTTATGGTTTGGGAATATGGTCACTCATTACAAAAAGAAATATTTACCGTTTGATATAACTTACCGCTTCCCCCTAAGGGTAATTCAAACGGAAACTTTCTTTGGTGGGTCAAATATGATTTTAATTTAAAAAAGAAATAAAAGTTTGTCATCTTGAAGTCCTGAGAGAATTACATTCCTAGTAGCGTCAAGGATGTCCTCAAAGAAATGATAAAATGAAATAAAAACCCATTAACAGGGTTTGAACCTTGTTCGAAGAAAAGTTACGTGTTGCCGTTACTTTTTACAAAAGATAACGCATTACTGCTGCCGTTCCTTTTTAGAAAAGATGGCGCGTTACAGATACCGTTACTTGGATAGAAAAAAGGTGGCCTGAAACTGCAAAAAGAAACGTGTTGTACGATTTTTTTAAGGTTTATTAAATATGACGTGAAACAAGTGACGAACAAACGAGGGTACAAGGGTTCAAGGATTAAGGGCTGTTTGGTTTTAATATTTTTTCTCTTTTTCTAACATTTTGACGGGTATTTTTCATCTTTCTCTTCATTACATGAAAAAAGTCAACATAAGACAAGTATTCCAGTAAACAAAAGAAGAAAGTGTCAGTAACCCTACATTCAAGGACTAGCTCGGTCTGCCAACTCAAATTCGTTGGTAGACCAAATATCATATAAAGATTGAAAGGTGATAAATAGACGAATTGCAACCTTTCATTTGAATATACTGGGGATTACATTCCTTGTAGCGGTTAGAAAAGCCCGTGTAAAAACAACCAAAAAAAATAAAAATAACGGAAGGGTAGAAAACCCCGTTCCGCTACCAATACCGTCACTTTTGCAGAAATGTAACGCGTTACCGGTAGCGTTGCTCAAGCTCTGCCCATAACTCATTACATTGTCCGTTCTTTCACAACCCAGGCAGAGATGATCATGATAGATAATCAAGAATTCAAGAACAAATGTGTTGCCTTGAGGGAAATGGAAAGCATTTGGTCTACATATTTGGGTCTTTTTATATGAGTAAATGCATATGATACCAAAAGCTTTCGGTCCCTTAATATGTACACAAAATGTACCTGTTGTTGGCAGGGTTTCATGGTTAACCGTATTTTACCGTAATTGCCATCAGACCTGGGCCAATAATATTTGGACAACCCTGTATCGCAATAAAGACATGATGAGTCAATGATTGATTTTGTAGGAGGAATGGTTAAGTAATAAATGACTCATTTTGACCCTAGGAACGAGAACCTAACGGAACCGATAAGAATTTGTCCCCTTTTTGAGGAATGACCAAAGCCACGGTAAAATTATGCAAGAGGGTCAAAGGGAACGATACGATATGACTTAATCATTTTCATAATAAATTTGTTCATGACAAATACAAGATATTTTGGATTCTCCTACCTCTTGAGCCTTAAATAAAGACGCCCCGTTAAAATCAAAATCAGAGATGAATGCTTCCCTCAAATTCCTACTCGTGATAGTGAGAAACTTTAAGAATGGTAATCTGCACTATTAATTTTTCGCCAAACTCTTGGTGCTTGGCAAACACCCTTGTTAACAAGGAAACAGTAAGGTTTGTGTATCCTTTATTACCTAGTCATTGCCCTCTTCCCATCACTAATTCACCCCAAATACTAACAGCAGCCTAAATGTGAGCCAGAGTTTTCCCTGAGCGTGTCTATTTTGTTTCACACTTGTAAAGACAAAATCGCAATGACATTGCTTGAACATTTCACGTTCTACCTTCTAACTACCTTGAATTACTCATCATAATTCCGGTCGCATTCTATTCCAAGATCATTTTCTCCGGTCATTTCAGGCTGTTCAAGGCATGTACTTTATATCAATGCTCCACGTGTTGTCGTTTTCACTGTCTTATCCACATTAGGCTAACACGCTGGTTTGATTCACTTCAAATTGTCTATGAATTTGATGTCATGTTATTTTTATGACCCTGTTATGAAATGCATTTCTTCGGAACTAAGCAAAGCGATGTTGTGACCAGGAATTTGATATAATGTGGTTGGTATTTGAACCCAAAATTGGGACAAAAATGTAAGAGCATTTTTCGGCAGGTGGTACGTGTGTTACACCGATGTTCTTATGACGAAAATTCACTGTTTTGATAAAGTTAACAAGGGGATTTTCAACTGACTCTTGGATTAGTTAACGAAGTCCATTGCAACATTGTGATGCAATCTTTTGATAAATGCTGGCAGCGCCATCTAGCTCATTAAGGGTCTGATGTTCTACAATAGTCAAGATATGTTTAGTAGTGTTTCAAGGCTTACTTCCATTCCTCATTATGTGTACATAGAAACCGGAAATCAGGCAAGGAACCATTTAAGTGGAATGGTTTAAGAACTAAAGCCTCAACCAACCATTGATTTCGTGACGCAGATTTGCAAATGAGTGCTCAGTAATTGGACAACGTTTAAGATTTATTCCGTGTGATAAGCTAAGTCTCTATTCACAGTATCGTTGACCAAATCCATTCCGAAGTGGCCTTCACTCACCTTCTTGCTTATCTAACCTACGGAATCAAGAAATCAAATATCAAGTCCAAGCGGAACAGAGTCCAGAGAATTAATTGTCGCTGGCGACATTCTAAACTACTCATTTGAAAGACAGCTTTGGTGATAGAATGGTGTTCGTGGGATGAATGAACAGTTGATTTGTCGAGGTCATTTTGCTTCATCACCTGCCCATTGAGATGATTATGAGTCGTTCTTGTCGGCAATGAGATTCAAAACAGCCGGCATTTCTTGGTCCAGATTCCTCTTCTGCGTACTCGATGTCCAGTTTGAGTTCCGTAATTGAGGGTCAGTTCGACGGCTTGGCTCTTCCAAATCCTGTTTCGCTCGCTTGATGGATGGTGTGAAGCATCCCCAGTGATTTCTGGGAAGAAGTACCTGCCGGGTATAAGAAAGCGGCTCTGTTCTGAACTGACACACGTTAAAGCCAACCACTGTTGTGTTTCACTCACCAATAAACAGCCAAATGGATTAAAGGGAGTGGACAATTTGAGACGGAGCAAAATCTAATCCGTACACTATTTGTTCCTTTCGAGTTGGAATCAGGCTGGCCAGGTTCTTTTCAGCCAGCAATGCTAGCTCGTGCAAAATCGGCGCTAAAAAAATGCTAATTGGAATTCAAAAATGCTAGAACAATGCCACTTTTTTAAGAAAAGCGTATTTTTGATGGTGCTCATGAAGGATTTCAGTTTCACAATTCAATTTAATTTGCCACTTTTTGAGAGGGAATGTTCAGGCAATATTTTGAAAATTAAACTTCTAGAAAAAAAATTGAAAAACACAAGAATCTAAAGAAAACCCTCGCAGTAAATATTGATACAGAAGTGTTTTTGATATTCTCCTAATTTTTAACCCTGAGACTTAGAAGGGGACACCAAAAAGTGACAAGTAAGCTTTTTACACACAATTATAATTGTTCTTATCGTCAAAAAATGTTCTCCTTGGGTGAGATTAGATCATAAAAATAAGATAAATTGTTTTTTCATCATGCATCATACTTCAAAGCAAGAGCTGCAATAAGTTTTTTCATCATTAGAGCTCAATTGCTGTCTTACTTCTTCTATTTTGAAATATTTTTGCTATTTTTTAATCTTGTGATTTGGTTTACCTCAAATGTGTGTGTGGGGGGAAATACTTTTGGGAATGCAATGAAACTAACCAAAATATTTCTGTTTATTTGAATACTACAATGAAATTAACCCATATTTACATTACTTAATGATTGTTACTTCGTCCTTATACACGCACTGACCATTTGAAACAATTTTTTGATTGGTGCTAGCCAACCCAAAATCTTTTTGTGTGCCAAAAGTCTGGGCACAAACAGAATATTTGGCTAAATCTCCCTTTGAATTGAGAAGCAATTAGAATAAGTCATTTTGCTTGCTTAATGTAAACTGAACAATGGAAATCACTTTGTGGCTACAGCGTATCAATTTCATAGAATGGGAAAGGGATCCATTGAAAGAACATTGTCAAAACCGCCAAATGTAGTTCCCTTGTGAGATTGTTTTGCTTTTCTTCCCTTTTGGTCACTTTTTTCAGTGAAATAATACTAGGAAAATGCTGAAATGCTAGATAAGATTTCACAATACTTGGACCATGTGAAATATCCTAGTTTAATGCTAAAAACCAGACCAATGCTAATAAAAAATCCAATGCTAGCGGCCTTGAAATAATGCTAATTTTCAAACATTAGCATCGAAAAATGCTACCTGGCCAGCCTGGTTGGAATAGACGAAAATCAGGCCACATAAAAAAGTGATTCCAAAAGGTTCTTTTGTTGCTATCGTTGATTTGGACAGAGTTGCAAATAAGGCAGATAATTTCAGATTCAATGTTCTTAAGGAATTACTTACTATCAATTTTAGTCTAAAAATTGGCCCCAAGTCATCGTTCAATACATAGTTCATTTTATGCTGTATTTTCCTATGCTTCAAGTTTTTTATTAGAAAACCTAATCTTTGAAAATAACCTTATCACCATCCCCAAAAAATCATAGAAAATACTTCTTTTATTAACATTACATTTTGGAGCACTAAAAACTTTCCTAGAGTCATGGTTTTCCAATAAAGGTCAAAACTAAATGCCATAACTGTCGAGCACATCACGGTTTGCGTAATGCATGTGGGCGAGCCAAGTGATTCAAATTTCAGGATCTCGAATGACGATTTTTTCCGCCAAAATTGAAAACATGAAGAGCTGCATGCATGTATATGTAAAGCAAGGAGGATCGTTAAAGTTTTTTGGATTATGGGAAAAAGTGCACTTGACTGGAGGCATATGGAATAGAAATTGGTTAGCCCACCGCTCGACGGACGAACTTTCAGCTCCTGTTAACGATATTTTCTCACGACAACGTCGAGTAAAGGGAGTCAATGTGTTGTCAATATATTGAATCAGTTTACTGGGGCAGTTCGTGGTCACCACTACCATCGATAGGACCTCGGAACTGTAGACTCCGCTGCACTTTGGTTGTCAAAGCAGTATTTCGGGTTTTCAAGGGCACCATTTTCAAATCAGACCCCCTGGAAAAGGCGTCAGGAATGTCGTCATACGTAGAATGGCCGAAGAGTCGGAACCCGATTAGGCGAAAAGCAAGAATTCATCCTCCACTTCCACTCAAATTGAAAAGCACTCTTATGCTAATTGACGGTCTTGGGATTCTCTGATACCTTTCGGGAAATGCTAAAATCAGGGTTATTTCAATAATCCAACCTATGTACATACAGAACCTGGCTATAAATTGAAACTTAAGCATAGCTTTTGTAAACTGGAAGTAAGAGCGTGAGAAGTTATCCATTGAACAATGTAGGATAGACAAACGTGGACGTGGAGTACGCTGAAACGCGTTAAGGGCCTCAAATTCCAATAGAAACGAAAACATGATACCACAACTATTCGTTAGAAAACCAAGCAAAGGAGTTTTGATGGAAGAAGTGTTTAGGCTAGGCCTCCGGTTCGATTCTCCTCGCCGACCCTTCTCATCAACGAAATGCTTACAAACGGACAACCAATCCAACACGTGACCTTTGCCACAGACATCGGATCTATTTGAACTTTGTATTCTATAACAATTCAGACGAGGATCAACTATCCGATCGTAACACCCCAATTACAAAAATTTCAAAAAGAATAGGTTAGACAAAATAAAAACCAAGTACTGTACTCATCATGGTGGCATGTCATGCATAGGGAAGCAAGTCCACAAATGAATCGGGGTCTTTTAGCAACATTTATTCAAATTCAAGCAAGCATAAAATCATGGTAATAGAAATGATTTCCGACCATCAGTTGAGAAAGGAGGAATTTGTTAGGTAAATACACAAAGGGCATTAAACAATGAGACATGTATTTCATCCGAATCAATATTGGAGCTATGTCCAGAGAGTGACTTCAACGGTTATTTTTAATTTCATAGACTTTAACGCTTCTTTCAATGCAAACACTATTCATTCAGGCAAAAAATCCGTTGGCATAATGTATTTACTTCCCATTGAGAATTTAGGAGCCTACGTTAGTTAACATATGGTTCAGCGTTTCAACTTTTTCAAATTAATTGATTGGTTTAGCAATGTTCATAAGAAACGTAGGAAATAAAAAATTGAGAAGCATGATGAACAAAAAAAAAACGGTTGTAATTCCGATGTGTTTGAATCTTTATTGTAGCAATGTTGTGCCATTATGAGACGATTTGGAATAGACGATGGCGATTCCTGGTTACACGTACGTACGGGTAAATCATTCCCGAAGAATGCTTCAAGAGTGTACATACAGCTTGGCAACTGGGACGGACCAAATCTGTGTGAACGATCTTTAATCATTAATTGTGACTAGGGATGCCGAGTCGTTGCAGGATCGTTGGGTTAGAGATTCCTACATACACAGATTTTAGCCGGTTTTCAAGACTTGGCTTTTACATATATCTCTGATTTTTACTTCAGTAAAATATGTTTGTTATAGATCTCAATTGCTCAAACCAATTTATCTATTTTCTTGGCAAAGCTCCTCATGAAAACAAGGGTTGCTGCATTGGACACTTTTACTAGCCAGAACCATGGGTCACTTGATGAGGAATGATCTTTAAAGGTTAGGTGATTCCATTTTTTACTTATAGAGTATTTTGTTACAATTCGAGAACAACCCTGGCTGTAACAGTGCTTGAATCTATCTTCGGCAATCCTGAGTATGCTGCAGGCCTTGTGGTTTGGCCCGAATATGTGATTCCTAAGGGGATGTATCAGCCAATCAATCACAGATCGGAAGTTGACTTTGTTTTTGTTGTGTGTTTGATATTTCGTTTTAGTACAATGGTTCGTTTTAAGCCTTCTCACTTTGCGAGGCATGAAGATGCACCATGACATGGATTAATGGATTAGGGAAGTACAGCATCATTTTCCTCCCCTTTTGATTTCGCAATGCTTAATTTGTACCTAAAGAGTTGAGTAATTGATCAGTCCCAGAGATATGATTTATGTATTTCAATTCGGAAAAGGACTTTTGGCATTGCAGGGAAAATTGATCAACGTGCTTTATGCCTCGAGTTAAAGCTTCCAAACTCACTCGTATTTTTTATTTCATGTTGTTCCTCTTTCGTTTTATAAGCTTGACGCGATTGTACTAAATGACTTAGTTGCGTGATGATTCGTTTGATGTGCTTGATGAACTCATCCTCACTTATTTGATGCCCAATGATTGTCCGATTTTTCTACCAGAGGTGATGTATAGAATGAAATTATCAAATACGTAGTCAGCTGCACTCACATTCTCAGCAAACGAGAAATGATATTTGTTATTACACAAATCATGTCAAAGTGTTGGTGGGCAACAATGAAGAAGAGGCATTTTATTATTTGAAGGACAAAAATCATCGCGAAACAAGATCATCGTTGGCAGGAAAAATTTGGACCCCGGTTGCTCGTTGTGGTGCTAGACTCAATTCTTTCATCATTCGCGCCATTCGAAGGTGGAATGCTATTCCGCAAAGCGTTCGATCAGTGACCTCTTTGAATGTATTTCGCTCTCAGTTGAACTCATGGTATTCATCAAAAAGCTAACTCTTCTAAGGCGCTGGAGACATAGATCTTCATTTTACTCTTCTGCCTTATTCTTTAACTTATTCATGTCCATCTACACATTATACCAAAACTCCTTTATCTGCCACTACATGGTGTTGGAGTGGTTGACACAATAAACAATAAAATCTCATAATCCTCCATGTTCAAAATCACTTGCCAGCACATCTTAATTGCATTTTTCCGAAGAGAGCACCAGATCTTGAGGCAAAAATTGGATGCTTCTAAAAACAATGCGACAAAGCTTATGTTCCAATCTAACATAGCAGAGCAATTGACCTTAGCAAACAGTTTGGATGTAATTTTGACATTCGCAGTTTTTCAATGTGTTTCATTCTTAAAAGTAGTTATTGGTCTGTTTTTGAAACTAAGTCCATTAAAAGGACAATAAAGCGATTGATGCCTTACCTTTGCAATTAAATGGCCAAGCAGTGTAAATACTAGAGACAGCCAAAATATGCATTGTCCGGGTTATTTCATAAAACGGGTTTATTCGCATATATGGCATATCTTGTGTTTTCATGCATATTTTTGCGTATATTTTTGAGCATATTTCGTGTTTCCTTGCATATTCTTGTGCATATTTTGGGTTTTTAGCAAAACCAAATTTGATTTTGATCAAGTGTTCGCAATGTGATTGTGAAACGAAAACATCAGTGGCTGACTCCCTGCATAGGTTTGCCAAGATGGTCCGGCACAATTACCCTTTCGTCAATCAACTTAAATATGCTTTATAAAGAACGATGCGCAAAGGTGCTCAGGGTCACAATCTTCTCTTTCATCGTTTATTATAAAGAGTGATTTTGAATTTCTGCTAGTGGCCTGGCACCCCTAACAGAGTCTTTGCCCCATGACGCAAATGTCTGTTACAAGTTACTTTAGCTTTTCTGATGCAAGACCATACTTCTTTGGATTGGACTCACATTCAAATACAAGCTCAGAATTGCAAAAAATGAGTTTCAAATTAAATATATTCTTTTTTGCTAATTTTGGACAAACTTTGTTGCTCACAGAATGGCGCACCATAACTGAGCCAATCAGAGTGTGGGACCTAAGAAGGACATTCTAATCAGAGCGATGGACCCAAGAGGTAACTTTGCTGATTTCTTTAAAAGCATTTTTAGATCAATTTATGGCCAAGGATGGCCAAGATCCGTGATTTTGCACCCCCTGCCTCTCAATTTTGATCGTTTGTTTTCAATCATATTGTTTATTGTTTATTGTGGATACCACTCAAATCACCATGGGTGAGTATAAAGAGTATTGGTTATTATCAATATTGTAAAAAATGTATAAAAGAAGATGAAGGAAATGAAGAAGAGGAAACAAGCCAGAGTACACTTCCTTTCACCAGTCACTAGCTGTCATCTGTTATTTCTATAGGCAACAATGCCCGCAAAACTCGTAGGTTCCGACTTGTTCGTAGAGCATAAGAGAGGGAGTTCCAGATTGGAATACTCCGAACAAAGAAAGAACTTTCTCTAGGCCGAGTCCGAAAGGGTGGCCGTTTGAGGTATAGGACCTCAGCTCTTCTTGTTTTTGCTTTTGTTTAAATGTATACTTAGGTGGACATTTTAGGTTTACATACATATTTAAGTGCATGTTTTGATCAGTTTGTATGCATATTATATGCCATAAAATGGATCCTTTAAGTGCATATTTTTACCGTCTTTAGTAATTATAAGTAGTTAGTCACGCGTAATTAAATTCATATACCATAATTGTAATTATATTTTCTCTTCATAGCGATTGATGCCCCAAAAAATGTACGAGCGTTCTTCCAAATTTTAGACAAGTCTCTTTATTAACAAAGAAAAATAAGACTAAGATGTTTGAAAACGGTGCGTAGAAACAGTTAACTGGAGGTTTGGCGTTTGAGCTCACCTCTATTACGAGCCTTTCTTAAAGGTTGAACCGTAAAGGGTTGTTTGGGAAACTGGAAAGTAATCCCAATCACAGTTTGTCAACAATGAAAGTTCACATCTTTGAGGTTTGCAGATTCCGCACAATCCTACCCTTGGCAAGTTATGTAATGAGGTTGTCAGTAAAGAGTAATTGATACTGGCCATGTATAAAAGCTTTAAAAGGTACATTAAAAGGAAGATGTATTAAACTACGGGTGCAAGTGATTCGTAATTCCTATGGATCGAAAAATAGGTGATAATTTTTTGTCCAAGTAGCTAGTATTTAGGTTTGTGAAAATCTCCCAAAATAAGTTATAAAAAGGTGAAAAGGTTTTCAATCATCTTTGGGTATTTTGGTGGTTCAGCGCAACAGAAAATGGCTTGATTATTGTTTTTCACGAACCTATTGCTCCTTGTGTTGAGAAATGTTATTTCGACTTTGGATAAATGAAAAATTTAATTTCAAAGTAGACTCATACCTACAATTATTAAGTTCAGGATCATGTTTCAAAGTGATCTAATAGCATAGCCAAGGCAAAATTTAATGAATAGGCTGTGAAATCAATGTTATTATTGTCGAGAATCGAAGACACTTATGTACAGACAGCACTTTACAGTTTGCAGAAAAACCTCACATATATGTGTATGTATGTATTTCGGGATCGATTAGTGGGTGAAGTTAGTAAAACGAGTACATCGAGTTCCGGGATTTTATGCCTTTGGTTAAATATTGATACCAACTTGCAAATGCATTTTGGGGAAGAGTTGGTCAAGAAGAAGGAACTCACAAAAAAATCAAAGAATTGCAAAAAATGTATATCTCTCTTCTTTCTCGGGCTCCTTCATTGTTTAATTTGCTTCCCTCTAATATTCGTAAGGAATACGTAGGGTGGGTCTGCCAATTCAAATTCGTTGGTAGATTAAATATCATATAAAGTTTAAAAGGTAAAAAATAGACGAAATGTGACCTTTCATTTTAATAGTACTGAGGATTACATTTCCTGTAGCGGTTAAAAAAGCCCGTCAAAAACCAAATCAAACAATAAAAGCAAGAGTATACAATTCTTTTTTTCATCCTTCAAGTTGTTTACGATACAAAAATGTGCAAAGAGACTATACATGTCGAATACAGGTCTCCTAAAGAAATCCTAAACATAACGAAAGCCCTTCAATATCCCGAAAAATTTTGGTTTTAGGTTATTCTATGGCTAAAATTCACAATTTTTTTTGTTCCCAATAGACCAAAACAGTTCATAGCTTAATTTACCCTAAAAAGCTCGCTTTTGTAATCCCTATAAATTCTTAACCACATGGACACGGCTAGCTTTTCAATAGTATGCAGAGCGGACGCGACGGGTCAAATCTTGTTTGACCTGAACTAAATACCTAGTAGAAAGATGGTTTCATTCATGGTGTATGAATGTATGAAAGAGCTACCCAAAAGTTGATTCCTTTCCGCTTGAAATTCGATTTACAAACATAACCAAACAAACATGTTTTTACTTTTTCGATCAGGCTTTTGCCATTTTTTTCTTAGAACGCATCAATAATCAGTTCGAGACTTCAAATTTTATCTTTACTAATCTTAAGATTCTGAAAATGAAGAGGATTTTGAAATAGTATCTTTTTTTGCGAAAACTTTAATTTAATCAAACGCCCCCTGCCTAAATCAACCGCCTTTCAAAGCAAGGGGAGATATCCATAGCAAAATATTACAATGTCAAAAGGTTTTCCCCGGCCCAAAAGGCCCAACATACAAATCCTTTTTGTACAACCCAGAGGCCTGTTTTGAGGAGGTGAGGCCTGTCACCTCCGAGTTAGGGGCTTGGGCGTTAACGTCTAAGCCTTAACTCAGATGTATGAGCGTTTAAAAAACTCGCCCCTGGTAACTAGTAGTCCTTCTCATTCTCCTCTCCATCCTCTTGTTGTGGACTAACAAATGGAGAAATACAAGAACACGCTTTAAGAAGCCTCACTTTAACAAGGTATTTTTCGCTGAATAACTTTTTGCGGATCTATTCTAACGCCACAAATACACCATCAACTCTTTGATGAGACCATTCCAATCCTATAAGGTTATAATTACAAGCACTTCTGACATCCAAATAGGAATAAACGGAGAGGTATACTTTGTAAACTTGTAGTATACCATAGATTTTTCAGCATTTCTTTCTATTAGATTGTGCTAAACAAGCTAATGATAAGAATAGAAAAAGTGATGCTTTTAAATTTAGTCACTAAATGCTTGTGAACCTGTTTTTTTTCTAGTACTATTTGCTTGGAAACGATGACTCGTCCAAGTCTGACTTAAATCCTGCTCCTGGATCAACGCCTACATACTCCTTACAAATACTTGAAGGCAGCAAATTGAACAATGAAGGAGCCCGAGAAGAAGCGAACTGGACTTGATTGTTTTAACTAGCCTGGATTCTTGCGGACTTGAAGGTGCTGTCAAAATGCACTTTAAGCCTCTACGGTCACTAGAATTGACCCTAAATCCTGGTTTGGGACAAAGCTCATGGACACTTCTGAAAACGTACAGTATCAGATACCTTTCGTACCTTCTCTGAACACTGTACAATCCCAACTGTTCTAAGCTCTCTCATATCCTAAATGTTCCTAGTGAAACACCTTTGGACCAGCTCGACCTTTGGCAAACTTGCTGAACACATTGGAGCCCAAATGCGCGAGGCATATTCAAGATATGACTGGACAATTGACTTGTACAAAATTAGCATCGTGACACTATCTCTGGACTTAAACGTGCGATATATCCAACCACATGTTTGAAAAGTCTTACCAACTTTCAACTGGATATGCTCATCGAACTTTCCATTATCTTGGAGGACTACACCTACATCTGCCCTTACCTTCATCATCTAACAATGGAGTGTCTAATGACGTCGATCCAAAGGTTATTGAGCGGAATTTCATTCCATTCAGTGCCATATTACTCTTAATAACCCAAGAGTAGGTTTGGTCTAGGACCTCTACTAGAAAACTGGATTTACATATCATAATTGTTTTCCCCACAGAGAATTTGAAACGTCTCTCATAAGAGTTGATGGCTTATTCATTGTGGCACAGTACTGGGTCAATAAATTGCTCATTTAATAATCTCTTAATAAAATCTGACATCTTAGAGCTTGTTCTCTTGTTTCTCAATTTATTTGTCCGCACCTAGACGAAGCAGATGGCGCTTCCTCCGCTCAATGAACAGGACTGTTATGACTAAGGGTCTGAAAAAAAATTGTTGTTTTTAAGTTGCAAAAATCAGCTAAGATAAGTTCCGAAAACGTAAAAATAGGCTGTAAAAGAGTGAAAAAAAAAGTTTTGCTTTTTTCAGTTATTCAAGTTTAATGGTGGTTTTCAAGGTCAAAATTGCTTGATTATTTTTTTTCAAGATGTTCTTGCTCTTTGGACTGGGTCTTGCCTTTACATCAGTAAAAAATCAAATTCCTATGAAGACTCCTCAGTGATAAACATTATTGCCCTTTAAAGAGACAATAGAAAAACCTAACATTAGTCTATGAATGATCTAATTTTAGTCGAAAGGAAATTGGTAACCCTCTGACTTTTGGCCTACTAAAGGCTGACTATGGTAACCTCAGATCTTTGCCCTTAGTCTGGTCTGTTGTAAAGGGATTCATCGTTTCTTGAATTAAGTTCTCTACTCATCAATGATTTGGGAATAGACACCGAAAGGCTCACCCAGTTCCCTCGGCCTCTTGTTAGTCATTAGCAGGTCCTTGGTTTTGAATATGAAATCCTTAAAATCTTTTCCCCGCCTTTAAAGAATTACTTGATCATTTCGAGTGTCAATTTTTCGTGAAACGGGTCTATTGAAAAACCTTACACCCTACAATGAATGATCAAGCTTAAGTCGAATGGAGATTGTTAGCCCCCTGCATTTTGGACATCTGAAGACTAACTCCTGTAATTCCAGATCTTCCTTCGCTTGGTTTGGTCTGCCGTTAAGGGGTTCGCTGTTTTTGCATGAAGTACTCTACTCACTAATGGTTCGAGGATGGAGACCGAAGGGCTCGCCCACTTCCCACAGCCTCTTGCCAGTCTTCAGCTGGCCGGTTGTTTTGGTTGTGACCTCAAGATTGCGTTTATTTACATTTTCGAACATTATTTTGACGACAAACGATGGGAGGGTTACCAATCGCCACTAGACAATATAAGTTAGATCTATGTAGAGGACTAGCCCTCTAGTTAGATCTGGGAATATGCCCCTATGTGCTCAACAGTTAGTCTTAATTAAAGCTTTGGGGATCCATGTCAAACAAATCATTGAGCGTGGACAAACATTGTCACTCAAGGTAGAACTAAACTTCCGGCCTTTGTGTCGGCTAAATTTCCCCCCAAAATCCTCGGTTTAAGTTATTTTATGGTTAAAATTGAAAAAAATTGTTTTTGCCCAAAAATGACCGAAATAGTTAAAAGATAATATTCAACCTAAAAAAATCATCCTTCCCACACCTAGATATAACCTGTCCTGCTTCACACAAACGTTCAAATAGCAACGGTTGATTAATTTGAATTCCACGCAACCTCGTACTTAACCTTGTCTTCTTTTGAAACTCAACAATACGTTCACTTTCTGGAATGCAATTTCCTCAAGTTGCCATGAAGAGAATAGTAAATTGGTAGTGATCTTGGTTTGATCTCATCTAGATTACGGATTCCTAACGGGAGAAAATCTTTTAACACGTAGATGGTACCTAAAACATCCTATGAAATATCAGACTTCTGCTCTTCTCTTCTCTCTATTAGTCAGTTCTTCAATGACCATTAAAGAGTAAATTAACCTTTTTGAAGCCAAAGTCGACAACTGATTTAGGTCCTCAATATTTGGGCCGAATGCTATGGGTCGGAGAATTGAGTGACCTTGCCAAAGAAGCAAATCGTCTCAGTGCCTGATAGACAGTAATAAAGTTTGAAATCAGAATGATTCCCCGTGAAGGTTGGTTGACTTAGAAAGCGTCTGGAGAAAGGTATGAGACGAGCATCGAACCGAGGTCCTCCTTTATGGTAGGAAACCTCGTTACCCACGGCACCATGTATTCCCACCATGCATCTTCATTTCGTTCAATTATTTGAAGATGGTATGCGTTTCCTGTACGAATGATTACTATCCGTAGAATGGTACCAAAAATCAACCTGACAACTTTGGTCTCAACAACACCCTCTGAAAGTGGCTGGCAAGTTTCTTTTCTTACGATCACTTGAATTAGATCTAGTATTTATCTAGCCCAAGGTATCACCTGGCACACTGATCTTGTAATGTGTAGGAGACAATGCCGGGATCTATTTTTGCGAGAAGTAAACCTTTGGCCCAAGCGATTCAAAACTGAAGCCAAAAATTTACGTAGTCTCTCTTCGTTTGGAAAAGAGCAATGAAACAAAGATTTGGCACTTCGGACGTTAAGAAGTTTCGAATAGCCGGCCTACTTCATTATTTTGAGACCTCTCTTCTCTCGCAGGGAGCAAGAAAATATTGATTACCCATCCCTAACCTATTTGGCCAATACCCGCAACTTTTTCCATGCCTCGAACCAAGATAGTCCATTTGACTGGTTCCCTTCACAATGCCTTTGTTCTTCGGCAAATCAAAGTGAAATCTTTAGTGGTCAACTCATCTGGAACCGAGACAAAGACACATCAGAAATTGTGCGGTTTCCAATTTAAATATGCAAATGATCAGTGCTCATCCCTCCCATCACGTGCAACTGGACCACGTAGAAAATAGTAGTCGAGAGGGGCGAGAGAACATCGCCTTGAAGAACACACCACAAACCTTTAATCGATTCTGATCATCCACCCCACCCACTTGTCAGTCGGTCTGCTCTAGTTGTCTGTCTCTGAAGGGGTTTCCTTTCTTGATTGTTATGTGAACTGAACGAACTCGAAACAAAGCAAAAAGAGGAGAAATCTCATTTGAAAATAGAATCATAGTGGTAATCATCCTGGTTTATTCTCCACCTAAAACAACCAACCCCTAGGGCGGAATTACCTCCCTGATTCAACAACGTTAGAGTTCATTCAGGGAGAGGAAGTGGGCCAAATAACACAACTTGAAGCCATCAAGGGAACCTAGATGAAGCAGTAGACGAAGAAGCTCCGACCATTGTCAAATGTTGCTGGGCTCATTCGACCCCTAAACTAAACCCAACCACCGACCAGCAGACTTGCTCCGTTCGTCACAATAGACCATCGACGACAACCTCAGGCCTCCTTTTGCGCTACCACGAAGAACTTCTCAGTTTATGGACCGGAAACATGGCTTATTTTCGAGGGGAGACTCTCGAATAAGTGTTCATCAACAAGTAGTACAAATTATGCTAAAAAGTGGGACAATACATATACTATCGGTACATTGTTCATGTGTTGCATAGCATAACAAATGTGATTAAATGATTAAGATATGAAAGATTTGAAAGGGGGAGTGAGCAGTCCATATGCGGTTTCATGTCCCCTTAAAAACATCGGGTCACTCGTGGGGCACCACAAGAAAAACTGGTCAAATCAGGCAGAGGGCAGCTCGGGACCGAACAAAGAGATCAGGTTTTTAGGGGTAAAAATGACTCCATTTTTGAGGGAGTAAGCTATTTAGGTGAACGACGTACTGGAGAGGTTGCCTTGGCTCTATACCTCAGGTGGCTGAGAATTGGCTTATCTCAATGACACGGTAATAAATTGAGCTCACTTGTCTGGCTGGTTCCGTCGTTTGGTTGGCTAGAAATGGTTTCTGAAACAGCAATCAGAGAACGATATGAAAGCAATTGGCTTGCTTCCTTCTTTCTTTTGAAGTGTGCCAAGAGAAGCGAATGAAAATTCCCACTATTCCGATGCTCAGGCATGCCCAAACCAAGCTTCCTCCTTGACTGGGTGTCTTATTTTTTAAAGCTGGTTCTTCCTATTAGGCACTGACAGAGCATTTCCATGGGTCACCCTGTAAATACGCCGTGTACGAAATGCAGGGTGATCGGAAAATGATCAACGGAAGTTGCGATGACGGCCATGCTTTATTCGGTTTCCTCGCTGGGCGAATTCCCATGAATGAGAACATGGTTTCAAGGTGCACGTGTGAATTGGACAGTATACCTCCAGATGACATAAAAAAAGCTGAAAGTGATAATGGTTGCTCGATGTTTTAACTGTTCATAGCACACGAAGTTTTTCGGTTATGCGTTATCAAACAGAATTGCTTAGTTCATTCGGGAAACGACGCGAGAAGCAAAACTCATGTAATCATTGGTAATGACCGCATTTTGGCCATTTCCCATGAGTTGAACGTGCTACTTTATTGGTAGGGAAGCTCAGAAGCACTCAAAGTAATTAGTTTGGTTTTGAAAAACAAAACTGTTGTCGAAATTGGGGGCCCATCAAGCTTTGAGCATCGATTGAGCTTTCAAAACATATCTCGAGGGCGATCATTATACACAACAGGCCACGGAAATTTCAAAACATTGGCCACCTTCACTCTGGAGACAGAAAACGGACGTTTTCAGGTTTTTGATGCCTCATCCCCATTTGAGTCTAGAAAATCATTTCTTAACAAATATTTAAATAATTATTTCTTTCCCAAGCATCCTCGATCAGCCCGTATAGCTCAGAGGCAGAGCACTAGTCTCGTAAACTAGGGGTCGTGAGTTCGATTCTCACTGGGGGCAAGGAGACTTTTTCCCGGTCATTGGGAAATGGATATCCCTCCCAGTGGAATGCAGCACTTTGATGAATATGAGTCAACGTGATTTGCACGGAGTCTTCTTGCATCACCTGTGAAGGTACTTTATCCCACTTCTAAAAGTACATAGCAATGCTTTCATGAAATCCACGTTCCATATGCCCATATATCATGTTCATGGACAAGGGTTTTTGAGAAGAATCGTGAAAAATATCATTCACCTATAGATCTGAAACAAATCCGGTGTAGTGGCTCCATGAAACTTTGGAATATAAAATCAAGCCTCACAAAACTGGAAAATGATATTTCATATATGTCATCACAATCAAATGATATCCTACCAATAAATTAATGGATGCAATGCAAGAAACTCTGATAACTTTTTTTTCGTGACTGATTTTCAAATCCACGAAGGCAAGCTAATGCATTTATGTAAGTATTTTAGATGAAAGTCGGGTTCCCTTCTTAAAACAACCCGAGCAACAATAACAACAGCAACAGCAACGTTGTCGTTTGAAATGATTAGTACCGCCAAAAGGAACTGATGAACTGAGATGAACAACAAGGGAAATGTTTTTGCCCTCGATTTTATCCACCAAGACGATTTATGTGTGTACGTACGTATGTGAAAGAGAGGATAGCAGAGACAATGACTGGTGAGATCATGAAGCAGCTGTTTCAATAAAGACTATACCGGCAACATCATCTCACGACGAAATTGAGGCAGCCACGTCTGAGGATTCGCTGGAGCCACTACTTTGCTTCACAAAAGCTTTTGTTGGTCGTCCATATATATACACCTTACAGGAAGCCAAAAACCTTTGGTCAATAACTCTTGAACCTTGAATGCATGAAACAAAAGCTGGAGAGAAAATAGATTGGCGGGTTCCCTCTTTTCTGTGGCTTTGATATCTCGTTTCAACAATGCATGAGATGCCAGGGTTGTTAAGTTTGAATTCACCGGGGAGTAATGGCACACTATTGATTCTCTACTTGATCACGCAATGGTTAAACCGCATGAGGTAAATAGATTTGAATCCAAGCATGTTTTCCTCACAATTTCAATGGCATTTGTTTGCCTTTTTGCTTTGTTCAGTTATATCAATTGTGGAAAGTGTATGATTTACCGGTAAGGAAATGAATCTAGATAGCAAGTACTTGTTAACTAAATAAAGGCATGATTAAAAAGAAGATCATTAGTGTTGGAGGAGGCTACAAGATGAAAGGGATCGATGGGGCACCATTCAAACATATTGATATGCATTTTTTTCATTTGATTTCTTTTGCCTTCGTGATATTATTCTCGAAGCCCTGAAATGACATACCTTGGACTTTGCTAATCTTGGTATAACAAGCTTCTCCAGAAGATTAAATCTGCAAATCAAAGGGTTTTGTTTCGGTGAAGTGACAGATTATGGTAAAGGAACCACGTAATTTGGCCGCGAGCTCCCCAAGTTTCCAAGTTTCAAGCAGAAGAAAGAAAACGAAACGATGAGGATTGCTCTGACGTTTGAGGCAAATTGTCCAGGATAATCGTAGGGTTCCAAACTCGTAAAAAGGGTCCGGTTTAGCACCATCGCTCGAGTTCTGAAAATAATCGTATTACTACGTACTCGCTACGATCCCTTCTGTGCCTGCATTGGTCCGAGTTGCTGGAAACATAAGAAAAAAAGATAAAGCGCTTTATCCCTCCGTTTCCATGACTTTTTTTCAGCTGCCCATGGCTTGAATACGAAGTGCTGTTGTCGCTCGAACGTGTGGTACGAACTGTACATACGAGTACGAGTAGTATACCCCACTTGCACCACAACTGGTTCCTTTACTTGAACTTCTGCGTTGTTTCTCGGAGGCGTTGGGAATTTTTACACCCGGCAAGCCAATATCACCGTCAAAGAGGAATCCTGATTAAGGACACATGGATTTATAATGCTTACTACAATTGGACGAAGGGATGGACTGGATGGACACACGACCCGTTATGAAAGCCTGTTTTTTCCCTTCTTATGTTGGCCTTGAATCTTGGTGTCATGGTAATCTTTGATTTTGATGTGCGATGAGTTACTCGGGGATCTGAGATAAGATGGAGGACACAGTTCTTGGTAAGATGGGGTGAACGAGAATATCGGATCCGGACACTACTCTTCTCACATTGATTTAAGCAGAAAAATCCTATCCTCCAATGGACAGAAGGATTTGAGACCTGAGAGCTGGAGGGTCATGCATTCACACACATCACACACGTCGCACATGTGTGACTGTTTTGTGCAATCTGAGACCCAAAGTGGGCTCTTTCAAGATTTATGAGCCCATCAGAAATTTCGGACAAAAAGCTAGCTTCCCATTGAAGATGGATAAACGAACACATTGAACCAGTTCATTGGTTCCGCTCCGATGGTTGAAAGGTCGGTTGCTTGGTATATTTCGGGTAAAAGTTGGTAATTTCAGCCTGCCAACAATGGTCCGCATCGAAAAGCCGATACCTAAATAAATGGGCATCCATTTCATGCGGATAAATGTCAGAAAAATCTGCCCAACCAACGATTCCAGGCATATATGGTATGTATACCACGTACGTAGTATAACCGGCGGTCTGGTTTTGAACGGATGGACAGACGACTGAATTAGGGAATGAACGGTCGGTTGGTTGGTCGGTCCACTTACTTTAGAAGAGCAAGTGGCTTCGTTGACCATTGGAGTTTAGCAAATTAGTGCTCAGGTTTTATGAATGAGCCCAACCAGGCACCTGGACTCGCCCATAAGAATCGCTCTCGATGATAGAGGAGGCGTTCATGTGTACGCACTACATGCCAGTTCTTCAACCCCGCCCATCGTATGGATCCATAAAGATGAACGGTTCGAAAAAAAGAGTGTCATTTGGGAGATTTGAACGCGGCAAAAAGACGGAGTCGATCCGTCAAAAGTGGAGCCTCCCTTGTCAACAAAAACAGCCCCATTCTTCTCACCCATGAGTACGAAGGGTCTCAATGAAAGTGCCCATTACTGTTGGCATCTACTTTCAATATGAACGAGATCTTGGGAATTACCGAATTCCATTCTCACCCATATTTGGCTATAACCAAACAGTTTCGCCGGGTTATGAAATGATCCAAAAGCGCCATCCAAAACATTCTTACATACGGACACAGAAGAAGCTCTTAAGAACATGGAAGAGGCAGTAGAGGATAACGAGGCGTTGATGAATCTAGTTGAAACTTTTTTTTTTACATTCGCTTCAGGGTATAGCTTGAGGTTCGAACTTATGAATGACATCATTGGCAAAGGTTGCGAAAAAATGACCATCCTACAATAAACCCAAATGGATTGGGCCCCAAGCCTGCACAACTAACAAGGCAAGTTTAACCGCATGTGGTTCTTCAAACTCTCAATTGAATCAACTGGTGGACGTCTCTCTCTCGCTCTTTCACACACACACACACACACACTCACATTCTGGATAGCTTTCTGGATGCCACCATCACCTCGGGGAAGGTGCTTATTTTTGATATTTTTCAGCTCAAGTGATTCCTTATGAGCTCCTACTCCTCGACAAAGGAGCCTCGTTTTGGAGGACCCTGTCATAATACAAACAGAAGAAAAACACATCTGCTCATGGTAGCATCCAATTGGAAACACCATCATTACATCCCCGTTCTCATAACAATCTCAAAAAGACCAAACACATTCGAATGTGTCCATTTTATGACATTGATCACGTTTCACTTATGTCCATGAGTCCGTCTACTACTACAACTACACATTGGCACTAAATGGTCGCCTGAGCGGCATAATATTGTGCCTCGTAAAAGTCATGTAGAGAGTAGGACTGAGGTGGACGAATTTGGCCATAGAACAGGAACGAGATCAGTTGTAGTGTAATTTGAAGAGTCGGCGCCTGTTAAATCCGTGTGTGGAACGATGGAACGATAGTTATTGTGTGTATGTACTCAAGTTGAGCAAGAGGGGCTATCTATCTTTCGGGAAAAATCTCGAGAGGCAAGAAGACCAGGTAGTTTCCTACGGTCATTTACATTCGATGTTGTTCCATTACCACCTCTACACCATTTTAGCTTTCCAGGGCGAGTTGAATAATAACCTTGAATTGAATATAGGCTTTTTTTATCGTTAAATTGTTCATCAACTAAATCATTGTGAATCGTTGAAAAAATCCCCTGAAAGGTAACCTCACATGGCGTTAGAATATTTCGGACCCCGTTTAAGCTGTTTTTGAGTGGAGTATCCAGGTAATCTTGGTAATAATGGCGTCAAATTGCTTTGAATGTAAATCTGCCCTAAAGATCATCTACTACATTGTGTAATTTTCCTCACACTCAAGGTGTATGATTCAACTGATTTCCGGTGTTATCACATCCAATCGACGTTATTACGCCCCTCCCCTCGATGTCCAAACCTCAAGTGTGCTCCTTCGAACCTCTTATGACCAACATAGCACTAGTTGTTCTTGTACGACACTCTGCACTCGGTTGGAGAGCCTGCATTTTGGATCGGATGTTGTTCGTCCGTTCGTCCGTTCATTCGTTCGCTCCAGAATCCGAGCGAACGAACCGAGCGAGCCGCTGCACAGCACGGATTGGGGCGTTGGGAGCCCTCTGAATCCAATGGTTTCAGGCATGTTTCTTTGTCATCATGGGAGGGGAAAAACTCACCCCTCCTCAAACACCGTGGATGGACTACAGATATCCGAACTTCAAGTTCAGTTGCCAGCAAACCCGGTGTCCGAACACACGTTCATCCCGTGGAGAGAGAGTGAGAGCGAGACACGGGCAAAAAGCTCCTCATCACTTGGAGAGAGAGAAAAATTGCTGAGGTGGTGGAGGAGAGAATTAGAATTCTCAGATATATCTTGATGTGATAAATGAGGTGATGGTCGTTTCGTTGAGCAGTTGAGCCGGTCATGAATCTTTTGGGCAAGTTGAACACTGCAGACTTGAACTTCACCATGACCAAAGAGACGTTTCTCACCAATCTGTTTGATCCGGCGGATGTGGGCCCATCCTTCACGGATCCGCCTCCTTTGTTGATCAACGTGAATCTGGATGAGGATTTGAACTGTGCCAATTGCTCAAATGCCACCAGTGAGTGTCTCAATTGTGGCATTGACAATCACAACAACAATGATAATAATGGTAGCGGTGTGGATCAGGACATTTATTTCCTCATGGTGATGATCTGCATTAGTTTTCTCGTCTTGGTGCTCGTTGTACTTTCAATGCATCGAATAATCGACCTGTGCTTCAAACACATGGTCAAGTCAGTCAGACATTCAACAACCCAGAGATCTCCACATTCAACCAATCAAGGTGCCGCAACAACAACAGCAACAACAACAACAAGAAGTACTACCCGACCCTCGGAAATTGTCATCGGGAGAAGGGAAACCACAGGGAGGCCAAATTCGCGCCATCCGTCGCTTGAGATCCTTTCAGGTAAATGAACTTTTAACCACCATAGGATTACGACCCTTTCATGGCAGTTTTCTAGCAAGGAGTGTTTTTTAAATTCGTTATTTCTAAGATATGGCTTCCGAAATTCTTGAATGAAGCACAAGGATTAAAACTAAACAAAGGATCATTGTTGCTGAGGACAATAGCATCAGTTTGACAAAATTGAGCTCGCGTAGAGCCAGAGTGTGTCTAAGAATTAATAATAGCAAGAAAAACAATTATTGGCAACCATCCTTTGGACATACATTGGTCAGGCCAATTAAACTGAATTTGTTGGGAGAATGGAGACAATGTTCATTGTGTTGTCAACATGCAATCGCAGGGCTGAAACATTTTCCACCATACATCTTCACCTGGGTTACGTTCTGATTCCGAAGAGATTCCGAGCATACAACCGAAATACGCACTCCCGACCAACACTTAACCCACTTTCATAAACTACCGAAGCTTATCATGGAGCGAATTTTGAAATAAAAAGAATGGAGTTGCTTTTTAGTGGGTAAAACGTCCTTGCAACGTGGATTGGCTCACCAAAAAACCTGTACCCTTGTATTTAGCAATTTACTTCGAAACAGGAAAACTCCGTTCTCGAAATGAAGTGCATCAAATGAGTGGAGCAACAGTTGTTCAATGCATAATCACATGTTGGTCGGGACATGGTTGACAATCCAGAAGTTATTGGCTCATATTTCTTGCTGGAATAGTTGACATTCAATATCTGAGCTCAAATCTCGATTGCACTTCGTTCGATATTGAAAGTATTTATGACATAACCAACCCCAACCTCTTGTTTCAGGAATATTCACCATGAACCGTCAAAATTCGTCTCTAGCCAATATGTTCAACAACACCAATTCCCTGCCACGCCCTAGTCAGTCCTCTCGAGCCTCAACGTTAGGCCGAGGGGACCACCCACCACCCTACGATGACCCGCCTCCTTATCACGTAGCCATTAGTGTGGGCAAAGACGATCCATCAACATCCACGAGTAACCACATAAGTGCTCCAAATCTGAGGCATCCCGTCTCAAACTCAAAAGAAGATGTGGATAGTGAAAAAGTGAATACTTCGCCTTCCCGGACTTCGACCTTGACCTTTCCAGAATCAAATCGATGTATTGAAGGGCCATCCAGTCAGAACTCGGCTTGTGGTACTTGGTGAAACGTCGCTCAGAGGTTCATTACATTGTTGTATTGTCATATCAAAATGGGAAATAAAAACGCTTTTGCTAACCCTCTCCCAACCTATCAGGTAGACCTTGTTCCCTGGTGGGCTTTCACCGACCTCATTGTTGTAAATTTAATCGCCATGAGATTGCATTCTTACCCATAAAGGGGTGTGTCCTTCGGAATGAGGACCATTCCCCTAATGACGTGGATTGTGTTCCATTTAGAAATTGGTTTCGGTTCCAAAGACTGCCCTGACATACATCCTCCCGTTCCAACTGGAGGAACAGCCACCATTCTTCGGAACGCGGACCACAACGTGTTGGTTCGATATACTTGTCATGAGCACTATTTCCTCCTGGGTCAAGCTGAGTATCGATGTCTAAATGGATCTTGGAACAATGAAAAAGAAATAGTGGCGCCCATTTGCGCCCTGGATCTGACTGAACATGAACAGATTACGGTCTCACTCTCGGAAGGAACCACGGGCCAAAAAGCGGTTGACTTTGTCAATGGATCGGAACATAAGGGTACAACAATCTTACCAAGGCATTCTTAAAAAAGCCCACACTCAACAGGAATTTGACATTTCAAGGGTATCAATGTGCCAAGACGGTGGGTAATTTTCCATGGATCGTCTTGGATATGGATCGGGATGACCTTACCATTCTACAATTTCGGTTCAGCTTAGCCGACGATGAGCCGTTGGTTTCTAATATGGAAATTCGATTTGGAAATGAGTCGATTCATTGGAACAACCCTTTGTGTGATTGGTTGGATCAAACAAGGCTTATTGAAAAGATCAATGGTATGGTTGTAGTCGATTCTTGCCAAGGACAGGGACGATATCTATCGTTGGCTTCGGTGAACTCCAAAATTCCTATTGTCCTTTGCGACGTTCAAATTCTCGTCGATTCTCACGCAACCTCCAATAAATATTTGTGTGGAAAAGGAAAGACACAAAATGTGTTCACGAAGTTCGGCGAATGTTATCATGAAAACCAAAAGGTAAATTGTGTGTTTATCCCAATAACAACTCCGCTAGGATTGAATTTGCTTCTCCAGGATCGTATGGACCAAATTCAAGCACAGAACTATTGTTCCGCGTTGGGCTTACAGTTGCTAACAAATGAGAACCCGAGGTTCTACGACTGGATCAAAGACAAAATGAAAGCCAAGTTAGCAACTAAAAGACAAATGATTTGGCTTGGTGCTAAACGAACCGACAATGTTTCCAATTGGTTCTGGAATTTACAGTGAGCATTGAAAAATATTCATTAATTACATTGAAAACAAAATCACATCTCACTGATGCATGTTATTATCTCTTCATAAAGAACTAACAACGCCCTTCAGTTTTATGATTGGGGAATCCAAGAACCTTCGGCGGATCTTTGTGTGGTTATTGATTCCGCTTTAGGTTGGAAATGGAACGCAGTGAAATGCCGAATTTCTGGCACAGTCGTGTGTCAAAGTCCGATCAGCAAATGCCCGAACCCCGGATTATCTCTCGGTGAAATACCCCTGTCAAGTAAGAGTAAAAGTGTTCAGGTTTCTATTTTGCCAAGTCACGGATCAAAGGATTATATTGGTAATCGATTGTAAATTCCAGGCTCAAAACCCATTTACAATGTCAACGAAGTGTGGCTGTATAAAAATGGCAGTAATATGTCAATTCAGCGAACTTGTCAGAGCTCAGGAGATTGGAGCATGGCGGAGATTGCATTAGCAGAAACTTCTGTTCAAATCAAGACAACTCTCAAAACGATGACGGAAAGGGTGACGGATGTCGGAATGATCTTGAAACAAGACGAGAAGTCCCAGGAGACCATTAGTGGGAAATTTGAGGAGAATGGCGCTGGAAGCTCAAAGCTCTCTCCAATATGTTCAACGTTGTCTATCTTTATTATGATTTTTCCTTCTGTACCACATTCGGCAAGATTTTTTCACCCTCTGAAATGACTTGAAGTTCATTGGTGAAAAGTTCGATAAAAAATTCATCTTCGAACGCCAACAGTCACCCTCAATATCCAGTTGATGAATTTTGAATCTTTGTTTTGGTAGGTTGAATGAATGTGTGTCTATCTTTGTTGGATTTAAACTTCATTACCAGTATGGTTGCGATGCAGCTTTAACTAGGAACAATTTTTCTTCCCAAATGTCCTAGGTTCAAACTTCCACAAAAACCGATATGCAATAACCTCATCCGTAGCTTCATCAACCGGAATAACTAAAAAACTTCAACTCTGTTACGACAAAGAAAACTTCTTTCAGGCTAGAACCGAAAAATGACAAATCAAATGCTTTCCTGTGGCACAATTAGA
This sequence comes from Tigriopus californicus, assembly GCF_007210705.1. NCBI lineage: Eukaryota > Metazoa > Arthropoda > Copepoda > Harpacticoida > Harpacticidae > Tigriopus > Tigriopus californicus. The sequence goes on along the minus strand of NC_081449.1, from coordinate 3,943,755 downwards.
CATCAACTTTATTTCTAATCCTTGAAACTTTCCCCATTTGAGAACAGCAAAATTACATTGTATTTTACATTAGTGAAAATGTAGTTTAAATGAGGAAAAGTTGGGATTTGATTCAAGCCAAACAGGTGGCTTTGGAAGCTTTTTTGCCTTTAGCAGACATCAAGGTGTTCCTACTGTCATCCATCTCATCATTATCATGGCAGCTACTCATCATCAGACGAATCGGGCAACTCTTCATCCGAAGAGGGAATTAGACCCATTTCTCCCGCAGAATACTGTGGACAATGCCCTCTGAACCCAAATACGCTCATGGAACTGGGTCCCGGCTGAGGATCTTCATGATCTTGGGAACGTGTGGTCGATGAGGAACAAGACCTGGTGCCGAAGCTCCATTCCGATTCAGAACTGACAACATCTAGACGAAACGCCCCACCCTCGGCTCCTCCCATTTCTGGAGGGTCAAAATTCAAGGCACTGGCTTGGGAAGCTCCTTGCACGTGCAGATCTTGAAGTGGAAGATTTCCGTGCGGTTGATCTTCATGCTGCATTGTTATATCATCATCCAAGGGTGCTTGAATGGGTGGATTTTCAACGGGTATAGCTGGATGTGATACATGTTCTTGTGGATTATAGTCATTAGGTTGTTGGGGTAACATATCCTCGTTTGGGGGCGCTTGATACGCCATGTGTGCAAATAGAACATCTTGGTCATCCATTCCTTCATCTAACAATTCATTTTGCATATTGTGAAGTAAATTTAATTGCAACTCGTGTGGTTGAACTAGATGATCAGCTATAGGCATTTCGTTATCCTGAGCCTCTGGCAGAGCCGGATTTTCGTGCGGAGGCTCTTCTGCAATCTGATCTTCCTTTGACGACTCGTCATCAGATTGATCTTCTTCAGATTGGTCTTCAGGCCGACTTGGAGGTTGATTTTCATCAGAATAGTCTCCAGATTGAGCTCTTACATGCCCACCTTCGGATTGCTCATCATCCGGCTCTCCCTCTTCATCAGTCGAGTCCAAGATTTCTTGTTCAATTTGGTGTTCCAAGTTCTGCATTCCTTCCTCTAACATTTGCAAATCCATATCACTGTCCGCGAAAATTTCACAAGGGCACATTTCAATACTCAGAGGTGAAGTCACACCATAGTGACGATTTTGACAACGCGTGTACCCATTGGGTGTCGGAAACAAGTCTTTGGATAGAAAGATGTCAAGTTCGGCGATCGAGATCACATTAGCCAAATGGGGCTTGGGGACGTTCATATCGTTCCCAATCATAGAGGTCATATCGTAAAACTTGTACCCACTATTTTTGCCATATCGATGGAACAAACCGTTTTCAGAGACCAGAAATTCTTCGCCACAAAATTCTTCGCGTCTTGGTAATCGAGTCCTTGGCAGCCAGATGGAGTTGACAACAGACATGTCTTGCAAATC
>NC_081449.1:3817157-3942277 GCF_007210705.1 Tigriopus californicus | reverse complement strand
TAGATGGCGCTTCTCATCGTGCAGGCAAAGGACCCGAGGAGGCATATAAATCGGCCTTGGATGATCGTTCGAGTTTCGAGTATCGAAAGCTTGAATCCGTTCTCATGGGGAAAGGTTGCTATCTCGACAAGCCGTCGATCCCAAAATCGGTATCCGTTTGGTCCAAAGTAAAACAAGGTGTGGTTGTAATATACAAACGGGGCTCTGACAGAGTCAACCACAAGCAATAGTGTGGATGCAACCAAGTGTCCAGTGGCTTTGGCACGTATAAACACAGAGACCTCAATACCTTCTGGGGCACCCGGCATATACGTCTCCAACTTGTTTTCTTGGAAGATGGTCAAATAATTATCCTCATCACAAGAGGAATAAATAATTCTATCATCTCCAACCATAACAGACCATTCGGGAATATCAGAATCGATATTGTACTTGACGAGCCAATCGTTGATCCTGAGAAGCACATCCTGGTCCTCGGCCCTCAGAATAATAGGGGCTCTTCTGTTCACCAGAGGGGGAAAAACCGTGCATCCTTTTGGCTTTCCATAATTATCGACCTCCTCAAGAGCGTAAAACAAAGGAACGGAAGGGTCATACGTGATCATTAAGATGCCTTGATTGAAAGACCTCGTTTGACAAACCATCCATCCGTATTGAATGGGATTCCCCACCTTGTTACCGGTAATGATGCAATATTTGTTGACACGACAATCTCGACTCCTCGAACTACGATATTCAAAGTGGAGTAAGAATTTATCCCGAACAAAGAAAAGCGACTCATGTTTCGATTTGATCAGCACCTCCGTTTCAATTTTCAACATTTCCGGTCTGTCTACAGCATGGCGGACCCAACGGAAGCGGTGCCCTCTACTGTCATTATACTGCAGTAATGTGGTCCGTTTGGAAATGGCCCGAGCACTAACCAATTCTATGGAACCATCGAGGGTCGCACCGAGTTGTTCTGTGTTCAGATTCTTCGTCCTCCAAATGTAGTCATGACTCGGGGGCAAAACATTTTGGAGGCCTGCTGTAGGATCCAGATCGTTTTGGGACACATCTCTGTCTGCCATTGTCTTGGGGATGATGATCACCAGAGCTACGTTGAAAGTTCACTAACACCAATTGCGTTGGCAGAGTAAAAACGAGAGCAAGATTTACGATACAACAAGCTGACCCAATAGCAACAGCTGGAGTGCTCAGAAACGGATGGGGAACATTTAATGGAGATTGGTCATTTTAATTGGTCAGTAATGTTGAATCAAAATTCAAAATAGATATATCAGACAACATATGGAGAGCACCATTGTTGATGACAAGAAAGGGGAAGAGGAGGAAGAGAACAGGTAGTCTTGAGTGTCTTTGGTCAGGATAGTAATTCGATTTTCGACAGACGAAATGAGAGGTTGGATCCTGGCCACATAGTTCTGGAAAACCCCGCTATCCAGAGCTCCTAGGGAGAAAGGGATAGAATTTAGCGATGAAAATGAAATGGTTGACATTCCCAATTTTCGGGATGGTCACCTGTTATGTGGTGGAGTTTCTTGTCTTTGATGATGTGATATCCGTCCCCGCCATTGGCTAGGTAGCTCACGGTGGTGACGTTGTACTCCTGGTTGAGATCTACGGGTTGGTATTTGGGTACTCGGCACTTGGAACAACGGGTCTTCAACTGAATCACGCGATCACCTTCTTGGCGACGCAAATCAAACGTCACGAAAATCCCTGGAAAGAAAGATCAAAGTGGTCACCAAAATATAAATGAATACATTTTATACATCTAAATTATAAAAAAAAACAAAGTAAAGTAACCATGGCACTGCACCGATGATGATCTCAAGAAGAAGCATTAATTGATGTAAAATCTAAGAAAGACCCAAAACAATTTTGAGGTAAATAGAAATGCATACTAGATTTCACGTAAATTCATTTGTAGAAATGCCGTCGTGTAATCTAAAAGTTAGCTAAACAGTTTGAAAAATGTTTCCCTGTAAGTCCGTTCGTTCCCTAGTTCAAGAAATTTAAAAATAATTCTGCGTGATGTTATGAAAAATGCCTGAACAGGCTTCAAAAAATTAATCGGAAATAGCGACAAAACCCCACCGTGTCAAATTTTGTTCGTATTGAAATTTAAGATACAAAGAAAGAAGCAAATATAAATAGGCATTTGATTTCTGGTTACGTGATTGATTCGAACGACTGAGATGACTAGGCCATGAAGTAAAATTCATAATCTACTTTTTCAACTCCTTTTGGCGTTTCTTTCCAGAACTAAGTATGTGCACGTATATGTCCCAATTTGTGCCTTCATTGGCTGCCTTGTGCACATTTTCTTCCCATGCTGAAGAACGATGTCAGAATTCAAGCTACACAATGGCACATACAATGATCCTAAAAAGTGAAATTTCTGGACAATGGGGGAAAATATGTGGGCCTCAAATTGACTACACCAGATGCTTTTGAGATTGTTATAGCGCACCATATCCTTAACGAGCTAGATGGAGCTACATGTATTTATCGAAGGAAGATCTCACAATCTATCAAGAGACAGCCAACAGTTATCTCTGTGTCTAGAAAAAGTGGTCGTGTTACCATTATTCATACTATTTAAACCCACTAAAGCAACTTAGAGCCAAAAAGTCCTTTTTGTCAAGGTTTTGGCCCAATTTTTTACCTCATTTTGTGGTAAATACGAGACTCAAAACTGCATTAGATTTAGATCATATCCCAAGTGATACAATAGGTTACAATGATCAAAATATCAATGCAAAATCAAAATCATAATGGATGGTCTATTTTTGGCAATATTAGTCCTCATCAGGGCGCCATCTAGTGATAGGATGCTAAGAATACGCAAAGATAAGACAATTAGGGGCTTGCTTTCTTGGTTGGTAAATCAGGGCTTGCTCCTAAGTGTTTGTTTTCAGGCAAAGGTTTTCGGACATTACCAATATTTACGTCCTTCATAACTCAAAACACTCAATCAAAATGAATTGTACTAGGGAATTTAACTGCAAAAACATGCTTCAGTGAGTAAATTTCATCTAAAAAAATCTATTATATAAAACACATTCCAAGTTAAAAAAATATTCTTGGTCAAGAGGAAACTCTTTTTCAAAGATTGAAGTATCGTTCAAACGGGCTTACCAATCCAAAGACCTAAAATCTAACGACAGGGTTTATTATGCCCATTCAACTAACCTGACACTTGAAGAAATCCACCATTTCCACTCGTCCCGTCGGGGTTCATTCTCTTGGCCATTTCCTCGAAAACGCTCTTCAAGTCACGTCCTTTCAGAGTGATGACATCCACTGTATTTTCAAATGGCAACACTGCTAAAATATCTGCAGCGCTTATGTTCCCAATCTCAAAAGATCCACGAAGGCCACCAGAGTTAAGAAAGGCCATGGGAACGTAGGTCCAATGATCATTATCGGTGTTACCATTTTGAGCATACTGCAACAAAGACCTTTCACGAATCAGCCAACAAACATTGAATAGAACCAACCCCATGGTTCTACTTACATGGTCGACCATTGAGTCAGTGACCAAATTACCCAAATTGGTTTCCTCGCCACGTCTGGCCAACAGCACCACCTTGGTTTGGGCAAAAACTTGCAATTCTGAAAATCATGCTCCGATATTTGTACTATTTTATATGTGCTTTCCGATATTGCAATGAAATATTTCCTGATTCAGATCTAAAAAAGTCTTTTAAGCAAACAGGCTTGTACAAAATATCACCTTGATCATTAACTTTTGGATGCAATTCTCCGGTTTACCTAGTTCCTTAACTTCGTCTTTCCACGGTACGAGCTCCTTTAAAACATCTTCATCTAATCGACGGAAAAAAAGACAAATTTAGCCAAATCTAGGAGCGGAAGTGAAAATATGTGTCCGGACCTTGAGCAAAGCGGTTATCCAGTAGCATTGGAGATCCGGTCCAAGTTGTGACTTCCCCCTCATCGTCAAAGTTGACCTTGAAATGACCCAAATACTTTGTGTAGGCATAGGCCTGGATCACGGGAACTTTTCTACCATTGTCTTGCATGACAATTGTTGGATATGGTCCCGATGGTTTCTCCGTTGACGGCTCCGGACCAGTGTAAAGGAAACTGTGAGTATGTCCACCAACCACCAAATCAATATCGGGCACCTGTTTGGCAATCTCTTGATCCTTTTCATACCCGGAGTGACCAAGAGCCACGAGGATTTCAACGCCTTGGGCTGAAATAAAAATACTTTACAATATAAAGACCGGCTTCGGCAAAGAATTAGTACTAAGTACATTCTACTGTAAATGGATATTATGAATTTCTCACGAATATGTCGATGTACGTATATGTACAGTTGTTCATTGAAAAACCATTTCTAGAGTTCATAGCAACGGGCAAAAATTAACGTCTTCAGTCAAATTGCGTTAGTCGATAACTTGCTCGTTCTATATAAGACCAAGACAAACTACAACCCAAATCATCCGCTCAGCTAGCTTTGAAGCTCACCCCATTCCCTAATCGGTCCAAACCCCACCAAAGTAAGACCTCGAGATGAGCGACAGTTTGGACGTCACCTCCTTCGATTTCGGTCTAACCGAGATCAAGGATTATATGGACCACAAATCTGAGTCTCGCTCATCATTGGGTTTGGACTCGGGAAGCCAAGAAAAATCCCGAAGTATCTGCAGTTCGGGCTACTTCTCGTTATCATCCACTCCTCCCGACAGTCCAAGCTTGTGTTACGGGGCTCGAACCCGGGTGGAACAAATCGTGGAAGAGGACGAAGATTCCAACGATGATGTGTTCCTTCCCAGTCAATCCCCGGTTTTGGACCGTTTCGACGTGGAAGCCCATGCGTTCGAGGAGCTCCGACTCTACTTTGAGAACTTCCCCACTCATAATAGATATGAGGTCAAAAACTTTCCCGAAACTTGTGAATTTGTCGAGTCCTTCCCGGAACCCAATCAAGAATGTTTGAGCCTTCATCGTCCGACGGAATCCAAATTCCTTGAAGAGCTTAGAACCGATGTCAACGAGGATTGGGATGATCTGTCTTCGGAGATCTTCGAGAATGTTCAAGAGCAAGCTGAGAATGTGCGGAAGTATCCGTTCCATGTGATCAAAGGTCGCCAAGCGACTGGGAAAGCGCGGAATGAAGCCCCAATCCCAGATTTATGGTCTGAGTCTGCTCTTAGCCAATCGGCCTTGGACGAAGAAAACAAGGCCAAGAGTGGCTTGTACAAGCATTTACTGTGCAAGGATTATGTGCTGAAGAACTCGTGCTTGAACATGAGCAAGTGTCGATTCGCTCACAGTGACGAAGAGCTTCGTCAAAACCCTCAAATCAAGAGCTTCCTCTCCAATCCCAAGTTCCGAACCAAACCTTGCCCAAGAATTCAACGCCAAGGTTACTGCTTATACGGCAAGAATTGTGGATTCATCCACTAAGCGAGCGTGCATTCTTGTTTAGTTTTATGCTATTAGATATTGTACTCTAATACTCCACATCTGTTATTATTTCTCGCATTTTTTTCCTCCCATACCAAAGATTCATTCTTGTGTTCCTATAATGTGTCTATGACGTGTGTTGGTCATGTGCTCAAGATGAAATCCCATGTGCACACTTACGAAATGCAACTTTTCCCGTGTCTTACCGTCATTAAACGAGTCTATTCCGAACTTGAATGTGTTACCTTTTAATCGTTTAGCCTCTTGATCGATCGCCACCACTTCGTCGATGAATCGAACTTGACCCGAATTCGACAGTTCCTGAAAAAAAAAATCCGTACAATTCTATATTGTATCTCGGTTTAGGCAAATCGAAAATATTAAATGCTGAAAAAAGTCGAAAACAAGAATGACCTCGTGTACCTCCGGAATATGGACAGGCGCGCGAAAGATTGAAGATTAGTAACTAATTAGTTTCTCTAGAAACAAGTGGCACTGCTTGAATACTACACGATTAAACAGTACAGGAAAGGGCACCGAGCCCACTTCTAATCATTTATGGTAAGTGAAGGACTCTATCAACTTCATCATTCTGTAAGCAGGGTTATTTATACACAGTCGAGGTAATCCTGACATCTCTGATACAAAGCTGAATCGTTGATGGCACCTCCACATTCTGAGCAGGAACCTCTAATGCCACCCTTTAGCAAGTAAAGGCTCTTTCTGGTGCATAACATAGAACGGGTTTTAAACGATTTATCCGAGAGCTCTTATTTTCGGTCTCGCAATTGGGTCAAACGAAATTCTTCTCGATACACCCAAAACAGTTCTTACCAGAGGCTGGACTGAATAAATCGTCTGAACCAGGCATCAACCAGTTACTTGAAGGGTGCAAGAACATTCGCTTTTGCGTTTAAGATGGGGCTCAAATTGCAGTTTTCATCATTAATGTTATGGAAACACTCGGCGGAAACGGAAGAAACGAGCCTCATTTCATGTAGACCTTCAGAGATGTCGGGATTACCTCGAATACGTAAGAGCTTTGAGAAGTCGTAACTTTTGGTCCAATCGTTCGATCGAGGTGGAAATTGAAATAATACACTACAGCGACCTGTGGCCCGTGTCTTTGGCAAAACAAGAATGGGTTTCGTCAGGAACAACTAGAAAATGGACAAGGATGCTTGGGTGGAGAATTGGCTTTTCATAATTGAGTTCATGCATTGCGTTCTTTATCATATGAGACTGGTCTCAAGTCGCTATAACTACATACTTAAAATTACAGCTCAATCCGAATGCCAGGATCAAAAGCTATGCTCTCTCAAAGTTTACAACGAAACTCTTCACAGAATGAATGAGTTAGCCCCCTTGTGATAATTGCTCAACAGAAGAGGGTTCAATCATTTATTCTGTAGCCTTTCATGCGCTGTGCTTTGAAAGGGCATTACTTTTGACCCAGTCGTCGTTTGAGCTGGAAAAAATCCATAATTAACAACCTTGTATATATTCGAGTGGTTCATGGTTACGCATTAAAGCTGTCTCAAGATTTAAACTGTTCCTTATAAAAGCAATACTCTTGTCGTCGAATCTAACGACTTCACCAACGACATATCGCTCCCAGAAGCTGCGTCGCTTCTTTTTTTCCTCGATAATAGAGTGTGCCCCATTATAACAAAGCAATAAAAATTGCAATAAATTGGCCCTGGTTCGGGCGATAATTCGTGAACATTCGTGGCATGATAATTCAAAGCCAATTGAGGCAATAAAGATTTCTAGTAATTGGATGCTCACTGGAGTGTCAGTCGTGACGTAGCCAATGATGCCGATTTTTCTGCCTCCACGTTCCACAACCACCGAGGGAGTCATCAATCCTAAAAGAATCGAAGATGTTACGGTCCATAGAAATCCCAATCGGTTTTGAGCCTTGAGAAAGAAATGAGCGTTACCCTCTAAACTGGCTTCCAGTGACGTGTCGAGGTTGGCTGCTATCACAGGAAATTGGGTGTTTTTGAGAAATGGCACAAATCCGTTCACATTGTCGTCGAATTCGTGATTCCCTGGAGCCTGCCAAGGATCAAATGGATCATTATAGTACATCCTATCCAACTAGAATCTGGACGAGTATGTAAACGATCACTCACCATGGCCGTGAAATTAAGGATGTTGGCGAAGGGGGCCACAATTCTCCATTTGAAATGCGTGTAATAGGCGTTGCCTTGGTAGAAGTCGCCTCCATTCAGGAAGATGGTGTTGGGTTCTTTAGCCTTGACTTCCTTTACAGCCGTGTGCAAACGAGCAAGGCCGCCAAAGCAATGGCCGGCCTCTGGAAATGGACAAAGAGATAACTTAGAGATATGTCGAATGCAATTTGAGAGGCTAGTGACAAAGCCTTGTATTTTAAGTATTCATGTAGGAGGTGAAAATCTCCCTTTGGCGTTTTCGGCTTCGAATTTGTTTTGACTGCCTTTTCAAGGTCGCTCTTTCTCAAACAGTCAATGGAGCAACCGTTCCCATGAAGATGACAATGAACAGTCCAATCTCCTTCAATTTCCACCTTGAAAGCATCATTCACAATCAATGCCAATGGAGCATAAGTAATAGGCCTTCATTTTTGCCATTTACCATCCGTCAGAGGATATTTTTTTCCAACGACAGAGACCTAGGAAAGATCGAAAGCTCTGACACTTAAGAAAAGGGACTGATATCAGTTATTTCAATTGTCAGCACTCTTGTTATTATTAGATGATTTTGTTCCGTCTTTTGAGGTCGAAAAAAGCTGAAACATGATGGATGGAAAGCACTTAATAAGTGTTTTTATATTTGAAAGGGTCAACTCTCATGACCTTGGAGGATTAAAGTGCATTTTGCGAGCACAATCAAGCCCTTGAGAATCCAGACCACTTCGAACAATCAATTCCTCCTTTCTTCTTTCTTGGGCTCCTTTATTGATCCATTTCCTCCCCTCAAATACTCGTGGGCAATATAAAGTAGATTTATTGTGTAGGAGATTTGAAGTTAAACCTGGGCAAGTTTCTGAGCCAGATTCCAAATCAGCTCTTCAGTGAAAAGTCTTCTTAGGAGTTGGCAACACCCAAAACCACTAGCGCTGTCTGGTGGTTGAAACCTGCACTAGCCCAGAAATGAAAAGAAACCACATATCATATAATGTCATTGGTTTATGGTCTTTGAAAGAAACTCGTTCATAGCGTGCAATTTTGGGAGGGTCTGGCCTCCAGGCAGAGTGAGAGGCCCGTACATGGAGGTTGTAAACCAATTAGTATCCCTGGGGTGTCATAAAATGAACCTTACTTTGTCCTGTCTAGTGGACACCCCTCAGATTGATCACCACTCAGGATCGTACCTAGCTTAAATACGAGGACAATTCAGGCCTGGACCAAAATCAGCAAACCCTTGGTATCTGGCATCCCTGAATATGATCCAAAGCCTGATCGGAGACAAAGAAATCATTGGCTCAATAAGAATTTTGCAAAAACAACTGCCTTCAATCTACATTTGCGGGATTGGTCAATTCCTAACTACTTAACCGATTTAAGGAACTAGGGAACACCCAAGGGATATCATTTCTGTTGGACTAGGCCATTCTGAATTCCGTGGATGGCCAATATACCCTGATATTTTCACGTTTAGCTAATTTTGTCCACCAAGCGCTGATCTGCCCTGAAGCTTCTTAAAAGCATCCATTCCCATCGGAGATCTATTTGCCAATTTACCCCAATCTCTGCATTGAGCATTAAACCCACAAATCATGAAATACATTGTGGAAGATTGTTACAATTTATCAATACTTTGGTTCAAAACGTATCTCCATTTGCAGTGAGCAATATCTAAGGGTCAAAAAGATAGTTTTTGGGTTAGATTAAGTTTTCACTATTCTTTATTTTGGTCGCTTTCAAGCAAAAAGTTCTTTCGAAAATTTAAATGGAAAAGTAACCAAACCCCAACGAGGTTTTTGTTATGCTTCGGCAAAATTTGGAAGAACTCCATTCCTCAAGGAATTTTCTACACATCATTTTTTCCCGAAAGAACTGAAGGAGGAAAAAATTACACTAATCTCGTTTTTTGCATTGCTTCCATTTCTAACGAGTTTCTTTATTTTGACCCTCTCTTCTATAGAACGCATGTTTTGGATGGCATTGATAAGAAATCAAAGATGCATTTTACTTTTTTCTATGAATTATACCATAAGTTGTCTATACACAGTTGACTTAGATTATCACTAAGGAGAGGCGAACTGTGTGAAAAAGAATTTTGTCACTATAGACCAATTGTTTACACATTTGCACTTTTCACCTTTATTTGAACAATTTCACTTTTATTTTGCAATTTTTGCATGTTGAAACACGCTGTTTTGATTGAAATTAGCGCTTTCTCGGCGTTATTGGTAGTAAAAACAATTTTTCGAACTTTTTGCACCTCCCTAATTATCACACAATGATGGTATTGGTTTTAGAAATCTTTTATGACTTCAGGATTCTTCAAACTATGAACCTCATATGGAAGTTTAACTTTTCGTTGATTAACCCAAACAACAAGAAGTTCGTGAAAAATAATAAAAAAACAAGTTTTGCCTTGAAAACCACCAAAATGTTTGGACAGCCAAACAAATTGCAACTTTTTCCCGCCCTTTTAATAATCTAGAACTATTTTTCCGACAATCTTTTCTGGAACATAATAGGCAGTTTCAGCCATTTCGGAAAAAAAATATCCATGACTGATAATTTTCAATTTCGGGGAGGACAAGCATGAAATTGAAACTATCCTAATTTTTTGCAGAGATCTTTATGACATAAAAGTGTTCGAAAATATTGGTTGTAGATATGATACCAACCGCCCGCATCTTTTTCATTCATCCATCTGAAATAGCTCAGTGCATCTCCAAAAAAACCAGAACGATTAAAGAGAGACAAATTGTCAACTGTTGTGACATAGCATCACTTATATAACTCACTCCTCTCAAAATCAGACACTCGTAAAAGTTATGAAAGTAATTGTTTTGTTAAAAGCAATGAGAGACAGACATACGAGTACGTAACCCCGCTATCGTTCAGGAAAGGTTATTGGGTTGTGGCGTTGTCTTTCGTATTGGCCCCTAGTAAGATCTTCGTTTTCAATACGTTACTGTGAGTATATGAAAACTGAACTCAAGGTGGAATTTTGTCTCTCAGGTCCTTCTAACACATGAGAATTGAGTACATTAAGGCAAAGTCATTGTCTGATGTTGGTCATTGAAAGCAATGGTAAACATTTGAACTTTGGAAATGATCGGTGAAAAATGGCAAGTGTAACTTGTTTGGTATGGTTTGTTATTCTAGTAGAAGTAGAGTGTGTCCATTTCAATGTAAGATCGAACATACATAGTAACGCATTCCAAATCCATCCGAGAAAGAGCCTCTTGCTACACAAGCCAATTTTATATTGAGGAATATTGATAGAAGAAAAGGTTCACGCTTTTCTTCTATCAATTATGGTGCCTACGAAAACATTTGTATGTCTCTTGATTGAATCCCAAGAGAACAAGAAACAACCGGCACATGCGCGCTAAGTGACAGAGCAATACAAACGGTAATAAGATATAGGTGAAGCACTTTGTTCTCCGTGCTCAATAAAGAGTAGTGAACATATTTGATTACAACTAATAAAGATGCAAGCCTCCAAGGCCTTGACAAACGACAAGCTATAAAACAGAAGAGGCTTGATTTGAAAGCCCAGTTGTAAGTTTAAAATGGGCTCACTAATATTAGTAGTAGCATAACTTCAAATTTGTCAAACAGGACTGAACAGTTCAAACACCCCCATCCAAACCTAAGAATCATTTAACAGATTCTTAATCGAATTTGCATGAGGCCAAATGCTTCAGCTCATTTATTTACAAAGTGTAATGAGCATACCTTTATCTTCCGCCTTGCAATTTCCAGAATACTTATTGGTCTCCTCAATGCGGACATGGATGTCGTTCACATGAAGCACGGTCAATTCGAAGCCAGAACTCAGTGTAAGAACTTGGCACATGAGCACAAAAATCACCGAGAACTTCATTGTAGTTGGCACTTTCGAGAAATGATTTTCCATGCCGGAATTCAACCTGCACAGAGCAGAAAAAGATTCAATTGTAGTAGAAAAATGCAAACACAGGAAGGAATATGACTAGAGCATCAAAACAGGTTCTCAATCCTCCCGTCATTCTCAAACATTGGCTACAGGGCAAAAATAGGCTGAATTCGTGAAGAAGTCGTAATGAATAACTGAGTCTTTGGACACACTGATTGAAAACACATTTGGAGGGCGAAAAACATTTACAAGTGTTGCCAGAGTGTTTCCAACACTCAGATCACAACATCAAAACATACGTGTCTTTTTTGAGTGTACAAAATCCAAGGATTGTTGGCACAATAGATGTTGATTGTCCTACCTCTATCGTCTGACTGTGGACAATTGCTTTATGTCACTCAGTTGAGCACGCAATAGGTAGGGTTCAAGTGAACTAAACTGTCTGCAGGGGATCTGTCGCTAGCTACCCTTGTAAGAAGGTTGTGCTGTTCTTCTTCATCATCCGAAGCAGACTAGCAGGAGAGCTCGAGATGTAAGAGCAAGTGGCAATCATTCCCATGGCACTTGTACCGTGAATGTGAGTGGCATTATTGGATATGTGACACACTCTATATCGATTTACTCACTGGATATTGAGCGTAGGTATTGCACAGAGCTGGGTCAACTATCCATAACATGTAATTAGTCACTAAAATGAGTACGTGCCCAGAAATCAAAACCTTTAGCTCACATTGTATTATATCTGAACCTGATTGCAAAGGTACAAAAACCAAATGCTATATTTCCTGTTATCCGTTGTTTAAGTCTAGGGCTGATACATTTGTATTCCAGGATTTGATGCTTTACATTTGAATTTTGTGCCCTTGGCCACTGAAACTGAGTAAATTAGTAAATTTTGAATACTTGATGCAATATGTTTTGCAGGGTTCGTTAACCATGGTGAAAAGGTGAGCGAAAATGTTAGCTTTAAAATAGCGTTTCTTTGTGGCCATTGCTTTTTGACTTTGACGAAACCCAAATCAAAGGAAGCAAATGTAATGGATTACTATTGGAAGCACACACAATTACAATTACTCACTAATTAACAAAAGTATTCTGCCCATGTCTTGAAATGATTCTACCGGATTCTACCTTCATGCGGCATGAACTGATAGATGAGAGCAGCAAAACACAGGATGCTCTTTTAATGGCACATTTTGCGCTTGGTTTTGGAACCATGCATGACTGACAAATGATAGCAATAGGCACGCTCAATGGATACAGTTTTATTTCAGAATCTCGATAATCTTTCTTTTAACATCAATTCCATCAGGAATAGCACATCATTATTCGTTCGGTGCCATTTCTTTTAGCAATCGCTCTGTCTGAATACTATTCATCTGGTATCAACTCTTCTCGGGGCCAACCCACTGACATTTATGGTAGCAACACTGCCCTGACACAGAACTGAGAATTAAATTCACTACAGTGCAGCTTGTTCGAGTTGTTGTTCATTTTGACGTTTTCTTGGCAGCATTGCAGTAGCAGCTTGGTTTCAAAATACTATTCGCTCAAGTTCTCCGCTCGATCACTTGCGATGGCGGAAGTATGAATAATTATGCTCATCACAGCTCACGAAACCTTGAATTATAGTTGAACATCGTGCGGAAGATTATGTATTTCTTTGTGGATAAGTGGGAGCCCTGCCTAAGTAGCACTACTCCTCTTTGGGTTTCATGATGTGATTCAAAATGTCGATTGGCAATGGAAAGACGATGGTTGAGTTCTTCTCGGCTGATATCGTGTTTAACGTCTGGAAAACAAACAAATCGGTCAATGTCGTTTTCGGGTTTTTGTTTTTTTTTGAAAGAGACAATCTCTCGGAGCTTGTGTACTATACGTACGTACCTGTAAGTAACGCAACTGCAACGCAGCAGGGGTATCGGCAATCACATTGGAAGCATCACGAAGAGCTCGACTAGCTTTTTGTTCACCCTCAGCGGCAATCACCTGCAATGAACATGGCAGATTGATCATTAAAGGCCTTCTTTCATAATCAATCCTCATCTAGATAAAAGCATTCAAGATCTCAGCTCTCGCATATATAAACAAATGGGAAATTAGAAACATCTTAGCGGCTAGCCAATCAATAATGAGCTCCCAAGGGACGACGAGCTAAAGCTCTCGAAGGAAACGAAACGAAAGCATGATATATTCATGTTCTCGTCTTTCAAGGACAAAAGAACTCGGTGCTCCATACCCAAGCACGAGAAGGATGGAACATGGAACAACCAAGTTTCAGGGTGTGAATATGGTTGCAAGCTCAAAGAACGGCTTACCGTCCATTTCTTTTAACACAAATGTTTTGAGGATTTTCAAGGGGAGATGAAAATGATTGTCAGAGCGTGGGAGTAGCTAATTGGGGTCCTTAGTGTCGATTCGGGGGGGATCCCGCAAACTTGAGGCCGACCCTAAAATGGTGGTTTATCAGTCTAGTAGTTGGTCGTGTGCAACCGTTCCATACGGTCCAAACTTGAGAATCATCATGAAAAGAACTTAGTGAAGAAGCGCGGGGATAAAAAACTTTCCCGATGAAAGTTCCCACCCATTTCGAACAATCCAAGAAATTCTCCAGACTTTGAGTGGAAGGAGACGTTTTCTACGGATTCCCTGTCAAACTTCGCTCATTTGTCCTTGGTAATGAATGAAGATGACTTCTGTCTCGCCTCTTAGAAGCCCATTAGTGATGTCCCTACACACATTCAATCAATTTAAGATGCTATCTTCTGAATCTGAAAATTGCACATGTTTACCAGTAACAGGCGAAAAATTTGCATTTTACTTCGGTTAAAAAAAATAATGGAAAAATCAGGAAAAAGTAACAAATTTAGGGCATTGACAAAAAGAATTTCTTTTCTAGATAAATAATCTTTGTCCTCTCCTTTGAAGTGTCTATTTCAAAGCCATATAAGGGCTCTTGAATTCAATGATTATTGAAAGACATATAAACAGTTCTTGCAAGTAGTGAGCATGCGTAAAATTCACCATTCATCAGAAGTAAATATGCACTCACGCAAAACGAGGAAAGAGAACTGAACAATAGTTTCATGGCAAATGAGATGGAACGAGCATTTTTCTCCTATGTAACGCAGCATTATCATTTTCCTAAATCTAGAACACGAATTTGATGATTGTTCAAATACAATCAGAATTAGTATCCCAGACATGACTGACCCATTTTTACTGTGCCCATGAATTTGAACCTAATACAGTGGAAACATCCCTATTTTGATGGTGTTCCAAGGTTGGAGCGAGCCAAAGAAGGTCCATCCATGACTTAATTAGTGGCCTGTTAATGACTTCGGGAGTTGAAGCACGTAATCAACTATTAGTTCCAGTGCATAATCACTACGACTTTGCTTCGGAGGCCTTCCCAAGATTTCCACCTTGGCTAATGGAAGACTGGTACAGTCAAGCAATGAGACCCTGGCCTTCAATTAGCATACATCTCGAATCATTTAGGTAATTGAGGCTACAAAAGGTGGTTCATTCAAGAAATATATCCTGAAAGGTGACAACCATCCCCAACCATTGCAAGGAGATCAGTTCAGTTTTGAAGAGCAAATCACCGAATCCTATGCAGTGTGTTCTTATTCTGGATAATCGATGGTGGATTGAATGGGATCGCTCTCTTAACCGTAAAAAAACGAGACCATATCTCTTTGACTATTGATCAACAAAAACTTACATAAAACACCTTTGAGAAATTTCAAATGACAAAGAAAAGATAAAACCATTTCTCTAAACCCTTGATAGTTGGAAGAAAGTCAAAAGCCAATGGACACAAAAAGCCTTGGTTATGATTATCCACCAAAGTTTCTTTGGCATTCCTTCGGTGGAAGACTCTGGTCGGCATTGAATCAATTCCAGGCCAATAATGGAGACTCCTATATCATCTAGATGTCTTATTCATCCAAGTTCAATGCTTGTTCCTTTCGTTTCCATTCCACGTTCAACGGCAGATTTATGGAAAAACCCACACATGAAAGGATAAAAGGGGACCCCGTGGTTCAAGGTATTGGAACAAGTCTGTATATATGTACTTTAGACCACCCGCCATCTATTGTTATTGGTCGTGATCCACGAAAGGGCTTAAATCTCGACAATCTCCGTGGGGAAGGAGTTGTTGATACCTTTCTTTTTGGAGACCATTCAGTTTGATTCGTAGAAGACCAACCCCAGAATGAGACCCTGAAAGTACGTGGTAATGCACTTGGATATGTACCTAAAGGCCAGAAGACCAAGTGAACCTTGCATACAGGGGGCTATGAGAAAATGTGTCCAAGCAAATCCCATGAAGACGTTTATGGTGGAATTAGAGCTCATTCATTTCAAGAGGAGTCGAATCAGGCCTATACAGGGGCCTTTATTTCCAACGTTATACAGCCCAAACGAAGTAAAGAGGAGGAATGGTAGATTGCTAAATAAACTCTTGTGATATGCTATGAAGGCAATTTTTCCCGGATACTCTGTTACGTGGGTCACTAATTATGCGCTAGATTTTGATAAAATTGCCAAGAAACAACTCAAAGGCATTATGATTAACAAGAAGAAAAAGACCTAACCTGCCCAAGGTTTGGTAGAAGCTAATTCACAAAGCGCTCTCAGAAGTGCCGAACGTAAGCCATATTTCGTATAGCGTAAAAAGCGTAGGAAGCCTATTAGCGGTGCTATTAAATTCAAGGGGTTTGGACCCCGAAGTAAAAGATGCAACCAGAGAACCATTTCTTCAACTATCAATAAGGTATAATGTCAGTATCTTGAACACCAACATTGCAGAGACTTCAAAATCTCCGAGGACAAACTTTCGGTACACCCTGTATTTGCGTGTACGCGTACGTGTGTACCAATGCATGTAAAGGATGGGAGGTCCGGGAAGGCCCTAAACGAAATTGGAAATTTGGATCACGCTTCGACCCCGAGGGTGTAAGCGGAAAGCTAACTTTTCAAGCGAGACAACGCGGTCGACACATTTCTGAGATATATACAATCACAACAATCATGTCAAGATAAAACCCTGGCCAGGATTGGTTGAACCTCAACAAGCTGTTTCGGGGGGGTTTCGAATAACTTACTTTCGCTCTAGCCTCTCGGGCGGCCTCGGCCTCGGCGGCCATGGCTCTCTGAAGTTGAACGGGAAGTCGGACGTCTTTTCTGAAAATCAATAACCAGATAGATTGAAACCATAGGCTAGGGCTCCCGGTCCCGTCTCAATATATTTATCGAGCAAACAATCCAGATGATCCTTCTGAATTATGGCAGAACTGAGAGGGAAAATCTGTGGATTGTGACAAAAGGGAGGAGGAACTCACATCTCCACGCGTTCCACTTTGATACCCCAAGGCTCTGTGGCGTCGTCCAAGGCAGCCTATAAGAAAACGAATAGGGGGACTTTTTACCCTTATTGAAATCAATCTCTGTTGTACATTCGGATTAAGGCCATCAATTCAAATGTAAATGCCGCTTGGCTTGAATGTTCAACATACTGCGGTGTGAGGGAAAGAAAATCCACTTGGATTATGGACTGTGAGACTAGTACGGTTTGAAGTACGAATAAGCAAAAATAATATTGCATGGGTGCCGTATGCTATAGAGGAATGAGCCAGCTACAAACCTGCATGGATCCTGAGATACTCTCTCGATCGCTGAGGATTTCATGAAGATTCTTCGTTCCCAGAATATTCCTGAGTGTGGTTTGGGCCAAGAGCCGAGTTGAATGATGAGCATTTTCGACATTGGCCACGGACACCGTGGCATTGGACACCCGGTAGTAGACCACGGCGTCCACGGACACGGTCACCGAATCTTTGGTCAAGACCTGAAATCAACCCAAAATGATTCTACAGCCACAGCATGTTTTCTCTTAGGTGGTATTCGAAAATTTGATGGCTTGCATTGTTAAATGTGCAAATTGTTTGTCTTTGCAAAAAAAAATAAAAATAAGTGATGTTGATTTTTGATCTGACTAATGACCACTGTCTTTTTGCTTCGTCGTCTTGTAACTCGTATTTGACAACAATTTATAAGTAGTGGTAGTCTTTGCAAGGAGACGATCTCGGCCGTTTCTTCATATCTATCTAATTTCACATTTTTAGATGCTAAATGTTTGCTTACTCCTACTATAACTAACATAAACGTCATGTACATATGGAGACTTTGCTTTGAACAATGATACCTAGTGAGGTGCTAATAGCTCAGAGCGACATTTGAAATGATAATAGAGACAAGAGGCCATAAAACATGACAATTTGACGAACGAAAGAGATTAGCTTACTATTACCCTGTAAACACAAGAACTTTTCTTTTATTAACGGTTAAAGTACAACGAACTAAGTAGGGAGCCAAAGATAAATGTTATCCATTGAATTTGGATAGAACGAATCTCTTGCAGTAACTTAATGTTTTCTAATATTATTAGTATCATAGTGTGACGTTTGAGCAGTAACAATTGAGACAACGACCATAATGACAATAAAGAGCTAACTCAATTACAAGTTAATAAAAGTCAGATCAACGCTTCATAAAGTCCAGAACAAGACGACAGTTCTAAAGAAATCTCAATAACTCTCTCCATCCAAATGTGCCGAAAGTTGTCTTCCTTTCGCTAGAATCACCCTCTTTGACAATCCAAAAACCCAAGGTAGATAGTAATGAATAATTTAGTGACAACTTGTCGATGACTGTCTTGTCCAAGTTTGAAAGGTCCATTCTTCAAGCAAAATTGTCGCTAATCTACATACATACTCGCAATATTAGTGACTCAGGGCAATTTCAGAGGAAGAAGTTTCATCTGGCTTAACGTAATGGAATGCCAATTTTTTACCGTGGCCACCCTGCTGACAGACCCAATCGTTTTGGTGTCGACAATATGTCATGACTTGGTCGAAACTTGATGGATGAATAGATGAAAGCATGAAGGGATGCAGGAATGGCAGTGGGAAGTGAGAGTGTGTTTGTTTCGGGGTGGATGAGCAGGGTGGATGATTCAATGATGAAAAGATGGATGGAAAGCCAAGTCAGCCTTAATGAGGCTCTACCCTTATCACAAAGAGGGTTGTTTCTGGGTTGCAATTCGGCATTTTCATCGGGGGAGGGGGGGTGAATGCATAGGGATGCACGTGTCGTTTCTTGGATAGAAATGATTATAGATACAAAAAGAAAAGAAAAGAAAGGGGCGAACGACATACCTTCGCATTAGTAAGAGTGGAAAAATGAATGAGCTTTGATAAAGAACGTCATAAAGTACAGCAACAAAAAATACTCTTTGAGCAACTAAAGACACTGGTGGTTTGACCCCAAACATAATTCATGTTGTCTCGTGTCTAAAACTAAGTTATGACCTATCATTTTTGAATTTTAAGCGATAATTAGTATTGAAATATGTTAGGCACAAATTATTAGTTTGACTTGAAGGAATTCCCAAACTCCAAATATTTGGTGACGGTGACTTAATAAACCCTAATTATTTCTTTTCCCCGTTCAATACGACTTACCGCCTGTGAACACATTCTTTTTCAAGGCACTCTCTACGTTTTTTAAGTAGAATTGCATCTCCTCGTGATTAGTTGGCTGGTCCAAGCATCCTAATTTGCCCTCATAATTGAATGCTTTACCAGAAAACTAATCAAGGAGAGCTACGAGTATACTCCCTATTTCAAACTGAAATCCCGAACTCTCGAACAAATTTCCGAAGCAAGTGCCCAAAGAGATCTTTAAATGCACTCTTCAAATAGCGTTAGATATACCTAATTTGAATAAAACATCAACTTGTCGGGTTCTTCGTGTAGAGGTTCATTAACAAAAAGCGTTGGGAGCAATAATGTTATACCCTTGGCATTAATTAAAACATGTCGGAATGGAAGGCCTGATTAGGAAGCCCCTAAGGCATGCGTGTTTTGTATTTTTCCTCATGTTATTGAAAACATGGCCCAAAATTTGATGATCAAACATGATTTGACATAAGTCTGTCATGCTTTATTCTGAACCAACGGGACACGCATGTTACCGATTGATCGTAGTCTCAAGTATGATTGCTTGTTTCCTTAGTTAGATGTCGCTGCAAGAATTTCATTTTTTTAAAGGGTGACTAGGTTTGCCTTGATTGTTGAAAATGAATTCCAAGCCTTTTCGCTTGGACTCCTTTTTTTATACACTGTACTTGATTAAGATTTGTTGAAGCATCTGTTCTCGCCCGAAATCTGCCATTGAACTTCCTGAATCAACTTTGAATCGCTCAAGTTCCAAAACTATGCCCTTTTGAAGTGCTTCAATTTGTTCAGAAACGTTATAAATAATTTAATTACCTATCAAAACCCTTTCTTGTCAACATTTAGAATCTTCCAACTTCCTTTTATTTTGACTCAACTTCTTGAGGTCACGTTTTAATGGTTGTTTTTTTGTACAGAGTGCATTTTTCCATTCATACCCCACCACCATCACCACAGTCTGTGATCTGGTAAGGGGTTAAAGAACCGAATCATGTCAGAAGAAGTGTACATGACTTCACATCTAGCACACCAGCAGGATCATACCACTCACTTAGGTATTCCGATGGTTTCCGTGCACTATTAATAGATAACATTGCTCCATCCAACGACTGAGCACAACAGTATACGTCATGTAGTATGGTAGGGAGTGGGGTTGGCATGTTCATAATCATACCTTCTTCACCCTTTGCCTTTCTTTCACATGCGTTCATTCCTTTCCGCTGCCACCTCCGTACTTTCTACACACTGTCGATACAAACAGGGAAGTGATAAAACTCCCACGAGAATCTACCCCCCTCGTGTCGATCCATTCTTCCATCAGACCACTAGCAATCAAGGCTTCACTCACAACGCAAACCTGCTGCTCCATCAGGAGGCAAAAGCTTTTTGCCGGCTCCTACTTCACTATCTTGCCAAATGCAATAGATTAGACTAATAGAACACAACTACTAAAATGGAACCCAGGAGGTGTCGATTCGCCCTCTAACGAGACTGCGGCTCAAAATCCAACCAAGAGGAAAGAAAGACCCTTTGAAGTTCTGAAGAGGGATAAATAATTGATATCGATGGCATGGATTTTTATAGTACAAGATTTATTTAGGATTTGCATGGTACTTCGTTCATGGCTTATTTCTTTGGATTGGTGAAAAGGATCACCTGGCACGGTTTATTGGTTAAGGACTTATTTATGACAGAACTGGTCTCTCTTGCGGCTTTTGTTCTTTTTGACTGGTTTAGCCATAAAGAAACTTGTACATGTTTCAAATGATATTTTAACTTAGTCTTAAACAAATTTTATTATCGTTTACTTGATCATGCTCATAATAACCGCAAACCCCTAATGAAACATGAATAGATTCAAATACAAAAACAGCACGGTTTTTTTTTGAGAGCTCATTCACAATGCACTTTTATTTTATGTTATAATCATTATTTCAACACTATAACAACTCTAGCAATCTTTTGCCAACTATTTTTTAAGAGCACACGTTACTTGACGAGGTTGACACAAGATATATTACGACCTCCTTCTTAAGATGTCCTTTCGCGAACAAAAACAAAATCAGTGCAACACCAGTGAAATATTGCTCGTTCCATGTTTGTACCCATTTGTTCCCATATGTGTTTGGAACATGCTTTACTATTCCTGATTCTTTGTAGACCAAATTGTACTTCAATCTATGTTTCTATTCTTCAGGCACTTTGTAAAAAGAACCTTCTCAACTCCGATGTTGAAGTTAAGAGCAAAATACGAGCAAGGAGAATGTTTGATGGTGATTAAAGCCCATGGTAAGACGTACGTACACGCTCATAATTGCATTGGTTCATGAACAGAATATCCTCGGCTTTCTGCTGTTTTTGACAGTATGCACTTAATGCGTGAACATTTCAATCTGATTGGCCTTGTTTTGCCAGAATTGAAACGCTGTCTCATTCTAATTTGAGTCCATTTCCAAATTGTCAAGTGAGTTCCTCGTATGGAGACGAGCCAGTAAATTTGATGGGAAATGGCAATTCCATCGCATTCGCTTCATTGAACAGAATTAGGGCAAACAGGTTGCAGGTAAAATTTTGGAATGACCCTTTGCCTTATTGTTTAAATTTATTTTCGAAAGGCTCCTGCAATTAAATTAGTTCTACTGCCCTGAAGTTCCAAACCAGGTTGTCAAAGGTCGATTTGTATCAACTCAAAAATGTTCCAAATTTGTCGGTCCATATCATTTCGGATGCGGACTAGAAAACACTTGATAGCAATCACATCCATGATGGACTCGGTTGAAAGATTGAACAAGTTCCACTTTATAGTACGGAATCTACTCCGGTATTTTCCGCACCAACGTTTTAACAAACTAGTGCGCCAAGAAAGGTTTAATCTAGGTTAATTCCAGATTCTTTGAAGATGAAAGAAATTTCAAGGGCCTTGAAAATATGTTTCTTAAACTGAATAGGAAGCCTGCAGTAATGAAACGAAGCCCAACATCGAGCTCTGAATGCAACAGGCCAGGTTTGCACTGAGGCGCTCACAGTACCAAGAGAGCCATGTTCCATCCAGTCCGGTCTTCTAAAGAAAGCAAGCCCTAAATTTGTATCCACTAACTACTCCAACAGGTGGCGGGTTTGAAGCGCATCCCTGTTGAGAACTGTTTTGTTCTATCAACCAGACTAATGAGTAAAACATCGAGAGGATCTAAATTGCCCTCAAATCCCCGCTTTAGTAATAAGTGAATTCAAACTCCACGCCGTTGAATGCACGGAATCTCTCTAGCTTTCTCTTTTACGACAAGCCTAGCCACTTTTGCGGTCCAAGGCATCTGGCGTGCCTTCTTCGGCTGGCTTAGCGTCAAGGTAAACAAACACCAGTTCAAGGCCGGCGTCCGTTCCATTGAAGAGAAATTTTAAGCGATGCAACTTACTTCTTGGGGTGGAACACTCAAAGTGATTGTACGGAGATCAACCTTTTGATAGGATTCGATGCAAGGTAGGACAAAGAAGATACCTGAAAATTTGAGCAAAAGAGAATTATTGCAAATGAGCCTTTTCAGGGTTGGAACGTAGGAGGGGGGAGAGAGTCTTATCAAAGGATGTCGAAGTTGGTCCAAAAGGGCTCCATTCAGCTCCCTTTGAAGAAACTTAATTGCACAAACTATGCAGAAGTTCATAGATCCGGGTTACTGGCACCAGAGCTACAAAGTATTAATTCGGATATATCAGACAAAATTCATCTGGGTAGCTGAAGATCTTCAAAACGCTTTGTAGCCCTTAAATTATCTTCTACGGCGACGGATCCTGGACCCAAGGTTGGGTTGCAAATATCCCTGAAAAGGGACATGCAAGTCCAGGGGAAAATGTTCTATGATGTGGGAGGCAGTAATCCGAGCCTTTTCCATTGGCCAAGTCCAATACGTCATTCATTGTCTTTAGTTATTTACTAGTGGAACACACAAAAAACCAATACTAAGTGAGACAAACCTCCACCCACATTTTCTGCGTAACTTGGTAGCTTGTACCCAACCACCTGAAGAGCTTTCTTCTTGTTTCAAAATGCACGCGGAGCATTTCCAACACATTCACTCAAGGTCATTGCCAATGGGACCTTGAGTTAACCTCACCCTAAACTAGTATCCTTATTTCCCCGACCACACCTTTTACACACAAGCTCTATCATAAGCATGTTGTGCACAAGGCAATACCAATGCTTGGATCAACTAATTATTACAGTGTTTTATTCCTCGTGAAGGGGGCGCTATCGGCGATAATTCGTGCCTCGTTAATAACTAAACGATTGACGGAGCTAGTCGAGTTGGAAAGGTAGAAGAGGTATCTGTGGTGTCCACTTGGATCCATTTACAAGAGGAAAAGCACATTGTAAGATTCGTCCAACTCATTTCGTTGATTCCATGGACCAAATTCGGTCCGCAACCCAATCACGTCGATCGAGTGTGACCCCATCAAATGTGCCCATCATGATGGACACCCAAGAAGAGGGACCTAAACGGAGATCCAGCAGATCACATCAACTCGGTAAATTGGAGCAATCGCGCGGTTACAACATCCAAGACATCCACGAACATGATAATGAAGAGGACGAGGATGCTTGCACGGGGATATGTTCAACGTTTCTTATGGTTATCTCGATCTTTTTGGTCGCCATGACTTTTCCCCTGTCCTTGTTTGTGGTTATCAAGCAGATCCAGGTAAGTCAATGCATTGAGGTCAGATAAGGGGTCGGAGTAGATTTAGTGCGGCAGTAAGTTGATCCATAATCAGATGTTAGCAAATGAGGGAAGATGACTTTTTTGTGTTGAGAAAGGTTCTCTCCTCAGTTTTATGGCTTCAAAGAGTCTTCTGGTCCGTGGATCTTTTATATATGAATGGACAATTAAGGGCTCTTTGTGCTACTCCAGCAATCTAAAGATAGTCTAGAGACTCGGAACTAAAACGTTCGTGAGGGTAGTTTCCATTTTTTTTCAGCTAAGTTAACACGACTACTTTTACACTTCTTTTCCATCTGATATCTATTATTCATGTTGGGGCCCTTTGAGGTTGAAGGCCTGAAATATTGATTAAGGCCGTTCATCCACTGTTCGAGCTTCCATGAAACTTAAACACGAGTCCAATTATCACTATTCACTTTTTTCCTATGTGCGGTATCATGAATTCAGCTCTAGGCAGAGACATTTTTTTTTCCTATCCATAATCCTATGTGTATTTTTGAACGCTCTGAAAGAGGTTGCGCCCTTTAGTCAGTAAGTCAAACGTGAAAGACCTATGCATCAGACCGAGAAGTAAATGCTCCTTGGGCAAATAATTGTCCAAAATGGGTTTGCTTAATCTCTTCGTGGACACAGAATTGTTCCAGAACGACTTTGTTCCAAAGACATGCGTTATCCATGACGTGATTTTATATCCTCCGCTCCTAACGGAGACCCAAAAACAGGCCAAAAGAAAAATGCCAGTGGGTGTTTGGATTTTTAGGCCATCAATAGGCAGTACATCATTAGCACTTACATTTAAGCTTGTCTATGTGAGCAGGTACTCATCTGTCCGGCAAAATACCATTGAAGTCAAGAAAGAACAGTGCAAAGTGCTTGTATGTGGCAAAAAAAAGATCATATATTTTTTTGATTTCCAGGAATATCAACGAGCGGTCATCTTCCGCTTGGGTCGGGTCAAGACCAAAGGTGCCATGGGGCCAGGTTTATTTTTCGTTCTACCCTGCATCGATAAGATTCGAGTGGTGGATATCCGAACTGTTTCCTTCAACGTTCCGCCCCAAGAGATCCTATCAAAAGACAGCGTGACGGTGACGGTGGATGCCGTGGTGTACTATCGCATTCAGAATCCCATGGCGGCTGTTTGCAACGTGGCCGACTTCAACCAATCCACTCGTTTGTTGGCGGCCACTTCGCTGAGGACCACACTGGGGATGAGGAATCTTACAGAGATCTTGAGTGAGAGAGAGCAAATGTCCATCGGCATTCTCGAAACTTTGGAGGTCGCCACGGAGCCGTGGGGAATTAAAGTGAGACCCTGGCACGAAATTGCTCACTCTTTGTTTTGTTGTAAATCTAATTTCATGTCCGAGGACAGGGAGTCCTTTGGGACGTCCTTAACTGATACTCTCAGTTTCCACACTCTCACTTGAGCTTGGCATGGGGAGTACTTCGTCCGAGTTTACAAAGACAACTTCCTTAGTGCTAATGGTTGCGTGATGGGATTGTAATATAGTAGACGTTCCGCTATTAACATAAACAAAATAATCGGTTTCAGGTCGAGAGAGTGGAAGTGAAGGATGTGAAGCTGCCTCAACAATTACAACGAGCCATGGCGGCTGAAGCTGAAGCCACGAGGGAGGCTCGGGCCAAGGTCATTGCAGCCGAAGGAGAACAAAAGGCATCCCGAGCCCTGCAGGAGGCTGCCAATGTTATCAGCCAATCTCCGGCAGCCCTGCAACTCCGATATCTACAAACACTATCTCATATCTCAGCGGAGAAGAACTCCACTGTCATTTTTCCATTGCCGATTGATCTTTTGCAAAGTTTCATGAACAAGCGTTGACTTCAATGTTTTACATTGTTTGTCATGTATCCTTACCGGGTCCTCGGGATCCTCCGGACAGTAATCGACCTAGCCGGAAGATAACAGCCCTTTCATACTCTTGAACAACCTAGAAATAAAAGAAAGTGCAAGGAAATCAGGGACAATTGTAGCGGCTTCCGGAATCGAATTGAAAAAGCGCCAACCGGAACCCACTTGTTGGGAACTCGAAGGAAACCCGTGGGATTGTGACGTCCCATTGCTCGATGCTCAATGTACTAGAACATTGACCAGGATTACAGACCCACCCACCCACCCACTCACCTTGAAGCACACACAAAGAGAAAAGGGTAACGTGACGATAACCAGGATCCACGAGATACCCGTAAGTAGCATTCCACATATGCCAACACCATTTTCTGGCTCTTCAGCTGAAAGAAACAAAGTAAGAGAAAAGACGTGTCAGATGTGTGCGTGCTTTGAGTGTGCCCAGATGGCAATTTATCAAATCTTCTACAATAGTCAGTATTCATCGAGTCGATGGTGAAGAAGATCAGCACCAGTTACACGATAGCGTCTGGAACCGGTATTGATGATCAACCATATCTTTTGTCCCACTCTTCCCATAGCAGTGACCTTGGGAGCTCCCATGCATTTGTAAGGATGAGCAAGATCTAATAAAAATAAGCTCTTGTGAAGAGACGAGAAGAAAAGATGACTTTTTGAAGATTTGCCCTGGGGGTTCCTCTATTGCTCGCCAGTCCCGCTTTGTAAGACGACCCAAAGGGGAAAAATGATGATCCAAGACAGCGGAAGCGATCTTACCATCGCTAACTGAGGTGATGGCAGAAAATTGAGGCTTCTTCCTCCCGGGCACGTTTTCAAATGTGTGAGTCTCTGAATAGATTTCCGAGATGAGAGAGGCTCGCCTAAAATTGGGAGGCTCTGTCACTTCCAACATCTTGATATCACTCACTTCACGAAGACCAATCCCTAGCACTCGAGGCACGGAGACACGGAGACGAGGAGCTTGACTTTCAAATAAGGGCTCACAAATTATGGAAGAGATCACATAGTCATGTCATATGAAGAACCAAGGTCCTTTATTGATTATTTCGGTAGAGATCGGCTCATGGAGATGATCGAGTGAAGGACAAAACGCTCTCTGGTCTAAACACTTGTACAACGATTGGTCCAACCAATCACGTCAAACTCATGGATAGACACTCTCTAGTTTGGGAATAATTGATCTTTTCTGCAGATTAATTGGCAAACCAGGCACTATCAATTAAGCCTCGAAACAGGTATACGATATAAAAGGGCTTCCTGTAGAGGGTATTTACTACCGTAACCCTTGAATTCAATAGAAAGTTGTTTGTTCTCCTTATTCCGAGTTTCTGCTATGCTTCAGTGAAGCATTTATTTCTAAATGCTTTCTCTTCCTCCCGCATTCTCATAGAAAGAAATGAGTACCCAAATATTGACCATTTGTTTTGTTTTGCATTATACGTCAGGACCCATGCAGAAATTATTCGGGTACGTCCCGTCAAGATAAATGAGGCATTGCAGTATCAAGCAGATCGTAACACAGTGGTCCATAATTGGGGCATATTTTCCTTAGAGGTCAGGCGTTAGAGATTGATCCCCTTACCTGACCGAAATAGCCAATGGCAACAGCTGGTTATTCAACCCTTACCCATAAGAAGGAGTACTAGGTGTCAGGAAGGGCTATAGTGGGTTGGGCAAAAAATTGAAGCCTAATCCAAATCAAGGGAGTACTTGAGACGGAGGAGTGAACATGGACATTTGTGGGCCACTAAAAAATTGCAAAAAATTCAAACATTCTTCTTCATGGAAAAATGAATTCTTTGGGCGACTTTCAAGTCATGCTTTGTTTGCCTTGTCAAGATCATTTTGGATATTTGCCATTTTGTTCCAAACGTGTTTGGTTCAAACTGAACAGTGCAAAAAGCAAACACTTTTCATCAATGGGTTTTTATCTAAGCATTTACTTTCCGTACCGCGATAAATTTGATGAACTTGTTTGTTGTGAAAGAGGCAGATGTCTTTGCCTTATATTGCTTTGTTCTGATGCTTGGAAAATGTGTCTTCATTCTAGCCACACCTCTCAGTTTCAAAGAATCAATCGGGGTTATATGTCCAGACTTTATCACTACTTTTCTTATTCGAGCATTCAATGATTCAGTGATCAGGTTGGAACGATCGCAACAAATTGAAAGCTGCACTACTGGCCTCAAAAGGTAGCTTCCAAATCATTACGTTCTCCTGACGATTGAGAGACCTCCTTTTATTGGGCTACCGTACACCTCAACTTCAATCCATCTTAGGGTATCGTTACATTTACTTGCATGCCATGTACGTGCTGATGGAGTGCCCATTACCATATTCCATTGCGTCCCAACTCCCAACTCCATTGGCGCATAGGTACAATTTGGACCGGCCTCAAACTCCCCGTGCCACAAATGGACCGCCAATTCACATTCCGCTCCAACAAGCGTGACAAGACACAAGGATCCATCGAAAGCGAAAAGTTCCTATGCAACAAACCCGATGGACCGAGCCATGTGTGTACTCTTTAGCATCCTGGGACTCAACTGGGATCTTAGCATGTGCCAATGTGCCAAGTCGGAGCTTTGAAGAAAAATCAAAACGCTGAGCAAGAACTCCCTCGAGTCTCTAATCTCCACAGAGAGTTACAATTTCTTTTCTCACTGTGAATCTCTCTCTTTCCCCGTTGCACTGGTGGTTCTTTGAACTTTAAGGTGGAGGTTAGATCAGACAATGAGGATCTCCGAATGGAAATCCATGCAACCTCAAGCTCTCTGGGTCTTTCATATCATTGGAGAATCAGTAAAATAAAGTGGGAATGGACTCGCCGAAGGGAACCACTTTGGTCTGATTTATGGATTCAAGCCCAAGGTCTTTTGGCCAGATTTGCTTGGGTCCACAATCCCGACCAGTCCAAAAGTTCCACCCTGAAGTCTGACACAACTCCAGTCCCTTAGACTAAAATGGTTTCCCAAAGAATTTGGGCGCCAATTTTGCCACTCTTGCAGAACAGAGAGTGAAAATCCCATTTTGAGTCCTTCTTGCTCTTCTTCTAACCTTTTCCGGGCGTCTCCCATTGTCCCTTTCTTACAATCTTTTTTTCTTTTCTCTCTTTCAGTTGAACAGTGTTTTGTGGTTACAACTTTTCCCCTTTTAATATGAACTTCCTCAAACTACTTTGTTCGAAGCAACAGGCCTTTCATCTGAGTTTGGACCGTAACGTATGGAACTTCCAAGGCTTTCGCGGTCTGCGTTCTCGTGCTTTTTAAACACTGGCCACATATCAAATGTTTGTTTTTCGACCGTGGTCAATTCAATCAAAACCCTGATTTTCCCCGTCCAGTTTCTGGGAAGTGGTCTCAGGGTTTTTTGCCGAGAAAAGGACGAAGAAAGATGTTTTTAAGACATTTTCGTCACCAATTTGGAAGTGACAAGTTGGTTTTTGAGTTATAACATACTTTTAGTCGCCGATGGACCTGATGTTAAAACTTTAATTGAACAAAGAGACTGGAGAGAGCAAAATGGATATCCATTGTAGATTTATTGATTTTCATGTTACCTTAAACAGCTGCACCATTTGTCTCGGTCAACAATTTAACAAGGATGTCCAAAATGCTTGTAAATCACAGAAACAGTGCTAAATAGATTTATATTCCACAAATTGAACTCAAAGCAGTCGCCATCTAGCGATTGCTCTAGAAAACACTCTCCTTTTGTACAATCTTATTTGGGTTCTTCCCAGAATAAGAAACCCTAACAATTAAGTATCCAGACACTATTTTTGATGGTCAGATTGTATATGCTCCAAAACAAAAGGCACCATTTATTCAAAGCCTTTTTGGCGATCCGTTGCCCAAGTCTATCCGCTCTTGCCAAATTGTCACACCCACTAGCCTTTTCGTGGAAAGCCTTCATTTTGAGACCCAGTTGGCTTGATGAGCAATACAATTCGCCAACCAACAACGGTTTTCCCCCAGTGGGAATAGATCAAGAGACAATTAGTCCATTCCTAACAGTCTAACGGTCTGTTCGCCACTCCCACTCCAATGGCTCCAAGTGGAAAAGACAAAAGGGAGATGAGGTGCGTTTCCTCGGGGTGATACTAAGAAAATGGAACCCTCCCAGTAAAAATGGCATATGGAACTGTCACAAACAGGTGTTTTGAGCCAAATATGATCTCCATTGGAGCAGAGAACGGATAGCAGAGGTGGGGTGGAACTACCAAAATGAGCCCAAGCAAATGCAAATTTCACTTCTTTCCAAGCGCCATCTCTCACAAAATAGGGATCAAACCGGATCCTGCTCATTGAATGATAATGCTACAATTCCAAGGACCTTTGGATAATCTGCACTTCACCAACACTGGATCACATTCACTGACAGTCTCGTAACTCGAGAGTGAGATGCACCTAGAACGACTGCTTTCGTAACTCAGATTGGGGAGGTTCGGAATTCGACATGGATTGGAACGGCTCCTTGTTCCTCTCTCGTTCCGCGTTTCCAAGACCCGTGTTCAGTGCTATAGAGAGAACTGGGAACAGCAGAACAGGGGAACAAAAAAGAGAGAGAGAGAGAGAAGGAGGGAAAATTTGGGGGCGAACTCGTCGAGGAACGAAGATGCCTATTCTCAACGAGGAATGTACAACTTCGAGTACGTGAGATCTTCACAGGAAATGGAACCGAACGGGAAGATGAGCCAGAGAGACCAGTTGTGCAATGGACGAGGAGGCCAGGCTTTGGGGTTTCAAGGAGAGGGGCGGGGAATGGAGTGGAGTGGAATTTTTGAGACCATCCAAATGAAAAAATTGGATGGATGGCCGTTTTCGAACCCAATGAGATTACATAGTTGTAATCAAAACGGTTTGAGATTAGATTGGACGCGGGTTGTTCGGGTTCAATAGTGCGTAAAGTGACAAGCGTTAGTATTGGGATGGATGGATTTTTAGCAACAGTTTCTGCATCTGGGTATGGAAACCATTATTTATGAAAGAGCTTGATCATGCTTTATTTTTAAAGCGGGCATAAGCTTTTGATTCTGTGTCTTAAAAAGGTAAGACTTATTGATGGGAAAGTGAGGATTCACTTAAAAGGCACTTGAAGTACAGTGTATACGATTTGAAAAGCAAACATTTTAGTACAAATTTACCGCGTCTGATCTTCTCGAGGCCACAGCTAATGAAATTGACCTCCATTACCAAAACGATATAGCATACCTTAAAAGATCAATAGAAAGCTACCCATACCTTGCACACTACATGGAAACTTTGATTTTTATCATTTTCGCTGCAGCAAATTGAACCACTTTTTTGTTTTGGCTCTATCTGAAAATAGAATCCAGTGACCGTGAAACAGCTTAGCTATTTTTGATCCTGATAGAGTATAACCTAATCCATTGATCTTTTGCCCACCCAGGTTCCGTGAAACGAGTGCATCAGGCCCTCATATACGGCTCTTTTTCGATTTTTCCACAGAGCATTTCCTTCCCGAAAAGTTACACAGATTCATCATCATCACATTGGAAGACTACCCTCAGCCATCAACACTACTTTTATTTAGCTTCAAGACAGTATTGAGCTGCAAAGTGAGAAGCTGAAGTGAAGAATATCAAACTCTTAAGTGTCCAAATTCCTCTCAAAGCCTCCATCTCATAAAACGTTACATAAAATACGACGTAGTAACATTTTTCGCGGTGCCCGATTGGCAAATCCAAGAAAATAACTCGGAGCTGAACACAACAGTGTCAGGTGTCACTTTTACAAAAACAACATTTTATTGGGGGAAGAAAACCAGTTTGTGCAACCATCTCGAATTTTTGCTCGACATGCGAACAAATTTTTGTCAGAGTCTACTTATCACTTATTAGCATTACACATAATCAATCTATTCAAAAAAAGAACGCGATTAGGAACATCTCAATACAAATTCAATTTACATCAAAAAGTCATTCAAAAAATTATCATGCTTGACAAGCTGTTCATCAAAAAGTGTCATTCTCAAGAAGTTCTTTTATGTACTCGCATATTCGAGTTAAAAACAATCGAAGTAGTTCCTCAAAAATTTGTGAACTAATCTGATCCTCAGATGTGTGGGATATTTCTGTTGGAACTTGATACTTGCAATCTATTA
Organism: Tigriopus californicus; assembly: GCF_007210705.1. Taxonomy (NCBI): domain Eukaryota; kingdom Metazoa; phylum Arthropoda; class Copepoda; order Harpacticoida; family Harpacticidae; genus Tigriopus; species Tigriopus californicus. The sequence continues at coordinate 3,910,511 of NC_081449.1, read as the reverse complement.
TTATGGTCTTGCATGTCTGGTCAAATGAATTCTTGTTTCGGGGGGCCTCAATAAGGTCATTTTTGGAGGGTTTCGATTAAATGGCTCTTTTGGTTCGATGCTAAAAATTGTAAAATTCACACTGGCATGATGAGACATTTTCAAGATTTCAGATTTCTAAGATTAATTCTTTTATTTTTGAGTTGTTAAGTTAAACTTTCACCTTCCAGTTCTAGAGCCAATGATCGAGTACTCTTATTCTGAAACTCAGACCCTTAGACTATTATTTTCTAGTTTTTTTTTTACTGTGCTAGCAAACTACTTCATATATCAATCGCAACTTGTCATCGAGCTAAAAACCCTTTTCTTGTCCTAACATTATGATTCACTTGATCATTAGAAGAATTCTGGGGTGTACTACATTATGTTGAATTGACAACGCCCGCTAGTTGTTTGGTGAATGTGGCTCTAAATTGAACCGGTTGATTCAACCAATGGGGCTTGACAATTTATGGCTTCGTACAAACTCTCTCTCTCCTTTGGGGGAAAGAGAAATTTGACAACATGCTACAACTTTCCATTATGGCTAAAGCAGAACGCCTTTTAGTACACTGACTTTGTACGTAAGTTCTAGTAGGGGGTCCCTATTCTCATCTATACTGAAGGGAATAATGCGACAAAATATGAGCTCAATGCCACAGAGGCGTTTGGAGTTTAAGTCCATTAAAAAGTTAAGAACAAAGTCGACCTTCACCATGACCTTCATTCTTGACTTTCAAGCTTTACGTACGTATCTAAGATTATGATCCATATTGAATCTTGAGAGATAGAAGACTTTGCCTTTGACTTTGTCCGTAATGATGGTGGACAAGTCTTACTTTTGATCTTTTGTAGTAGTCATAAGGATCATGATTAATCACCGTACGAATGATATATCAGACAGGATAACAGCCCAATGAATAGGCAGACCTTCAGCGAAACGGTAAGGCCCACTGTTTGTAAAGAAAAGAAGACGAGTCTTATGGATATTATTCCTTGGACCAACTACAAGTTCCAGTCAATCTTGTCTACTACACACATGTCCACATACTTGAGTCCATCCAATCTGGAGGAGTTGGCTCTTCACTTTTGGGGCGTCTTGGCCATCTCAGTGGACGAGTATATAATTGAGATGGTCACCGAGATAGCGGTCATTTCTTAGTCAGCAATGTCATTCCGAGAATAAACACGACTTCAAAGTTTGAGTCGATTCTTGGACACTGCCTGTCAAGGCTTAAGACCCCAGCGAAGTGGGCCACGGGACTGGATCTTTGAATAGATATTGACTAGAGTGGGTCGCACACGAGCACTGCATAATACACCTTGGAGTTGCCTGGCTGATCTTGAAGCTTGTTATGGAACAACAAAAGGCACACAACGATGATTATTATACAGAACGGGTTCCAAAATGAGGAGTGGCCAACTGCCAAAATGGGTTCCTTGTCTTATCTCGATAGAGCGAGACATCCACGCGTTCCGAGAAGGTTGTGAAGTAAAGCACTTCATACATATTTACCATGACCAATGTCATATGTAACCAAAGGGAAGACTGGAAAGCATTAATTTGAAATTACAAAGCTCTGATAAATGCACACCGAAAAAAAGCAATGATCTTTGTCATATGACTTCGGTGTCTCCATGAAGTGATCTTGATGGGAAAATCAACCACTTCTTATGTCAACCAAAAAAATTTATGGGATTTGTCTTTGCTCTCATTAACAAACAATATTTCATTTTCGACACCATCAAATTTCTACAATAGTTGTAAAACTCCGCCAAAAGCGCAAATACTACTTTTTAAGAGGCACTTTAGACCGTACGCTCCAGGGAAATTTGATGGCCTTGAAAGGCAGCCTGCTGACAATCTGTAGCTAGAACATTGTCAAAGTTTTTGACACGGCTCTTTCTCAACTAGGTCCTGGAAACCCGTTTGCAATCTCCAATGTCATGTCAAACACTCATCCCATCATTTCCAGGATCAACATAAACCCAAGCTGAAGTGACTCTTGCTCACTCATCGTCTTCGATGTTGTTGGAGAAGACAAACGAACAAGACGTAGAAGGAGAAGGAGGAGGAGGATGGGACCCATCCCATTCCATGCCTGAATCCCTGGAAGTCCCTCTCAAAGATTGCAATCGATTCACCAAGTCTTAAATGTCTCAATGAATTACAGCATTCCTTTGGCTGAGGAGCCAATTACTGTTTAAGGATCCATGTAGATGGGTATGTACCTAAGTGTTCGTGCCACGTGTCTCGTACTGTAGTAACACCAGAGGAGCACAACGCAATGGCCGCGCTATTGAAGAGGCCGTAGAAACCGTTTCTTTGGTACTTGGGGACTAATGTTCGGGATTTGGCAAAAGGCTTCGTTCGTGTGGGTGAGGACGTTTTATACTATGCTGTGGGATTTCCCTTGGTTACTGGATCAACTCCAATGTAAATGCTCCTCCCAACTGATGAAGTGGACAAAGTGGATGGCAGTGACCAAAGTGCCTCACCAAAACCAATTCAGGGACGACTCATCCAATGGAACCAAAAGCTTGAGGTAGAATAGAAGAGTCCAGCCCAATACTGGGACAAGTTGTTTCTTTAAATCTTGAGAAATATATCGGATGATAAATTGTGCTAAAAGAGTAGAAATCCATCCATCCAGCTTTTAACTTACTTTGAAGTGACTTTTTTCATTTTGGGAACTATTTCCTATATTACTTTTTTGTTTTTTTTTTACGGACTTTTTTAACCGCTACAAGGAATGTAATCCCAGTACTATTGAAATGAGAGGTCATAATTTGTTGATTTATAATCTTTTAATCTTTATATGAATATGAGTTGGCAGACTGATCTAGTCCTTGAATGTAGGGTTGATCTAGAATGCTACTTAAATATTTGTCCAAATCTAAAACTTTACAAAACGTGGAAATTATGAGAACTGGGTTTGTTTGTACCTTTTACCTATGAACTCCATTGCCTCGATATACATATTATTGGCATGTCAAAATATCCGGTTGAATTTCACTCTTAAGTTCGAGTCTTCCACAGGAAATCCAATTGACAATCACGGGAGTCTTTTGTCAAGACTGTCACCAAGTAACCAATCAGACTCTCAAACCCAAGTACATAAAACAAACGGAGATCCGCAGCTTAAACGACTTGGGGACCTTTCACCGAAAAACTCATGCGGATCTCTGTCAGAGAAAGAGAGACGACCAGGGATTTAGACAAGCTTTAGTCTCCGTTCTCCGTACATGCACTGTCACTCAAGGGTAACGCATATGACCTTCACGTGAAGTCGATCGGTCTTTTAGGCTTGCTTGACATTACTTTCCCTAGCATAAAGTCTGAGTAGAACATATAGTTATTTTGTTGGAATTCCAATTGATTATCTTTCGAGACAAATTTTATCTCGTGCCTGAAAATTAATCTTGACTGATTGGGACATCATTTTCGAAATATCCACCGAATGAATAGCTTGAGCTTGAATTCCCTGCAGCCTGAAGTGGACAGACGGTCTTTGCACAAGTGGTTCAATGTCAGATATGAACAAAAGACACTGGTTTTGATAGATGAATCTATGAAACCACATGAAAGGCCAGCCAACCAACCAACATGGGTTCCTTGCCTTTCCTTGGTCCTGGGTAAAACCTAAAAAGCACCTCTTTTGTTGTCAAGAGAGGCAATTTCAGTTAATGGCACCCCCCCATCTGTGTATGTAGAGAGAAGATAGAATGAAAGGGTAGCTTAGCTCCGAATGTATAGCTAGGATGGGTGTTAAAAGCCAGGTTGTTTGGAAGAATGAGGGAGAGTCGGGTTCGTTCTCCCTCCAAATTCCAGATTTCTCAGGGGGGTCCTTGGACCAAGTCGACTTTTTCCGCTCTTTGATCTCCGGGAAGTTGCCGGCCGAAATAATGAGGATTATGTAAAAGACTTGAAGCTTCATGTTCCACAACTGGAAACGCACTTCCTGGTTTAGTAAATCTTTTTGAGGGTGGACTGCATTTGTTTGGATGAGTATTTACGAGTCGGGTGGAAAGTTTCCTCGTCGTTTTCCAAAGACAATGGGTAAGTCGAAAGTCGTTTCAACCAAAAACAAAGTGGTACTTTGGACTCAGGAGAGGAACTTTCGGGGTGGAGAGATGGTTGTTTGTTATGTTCCTAAGGGATAGGTTACTGTCAGTCAAATCCATGTTGATAACACAATCTGATTCGATTTCAAATCGGACAAATACTCAGAAGTGAAATTTTCAAATACTCGAGCCTCAATTAGGGGATAATCTTCCAGGAAAAAAGCATTTACTAGAACATTTGAATTGCTTCTTATGGATTTGGTTTTTGTCCATGACTTTAGGCTACAGGGAGAATAAAAGCCAATGTAAAATATAGTTTCAAGACTTTTTGATTTGTCATCTGTTCCATTTTTTGTTCCAACCTCAAGTACCAAGTACTTCAACATAATAATATTAGTGGATATTTTTTTTCACTTTATCGTTCTTTTTTATGTTGGAACTAAATTGTAAGAAATGAGATATTTTTTTCTGCTATAACTGATGGAAGCAACATGCAAATTCTGGTTTACTTATAAGAGGAAACCATGTATGTTGTTGTTTGAGCAGAGTTTCTTCCCCTTTTCTAAACAAGAGCCAAACATGCTCGGAAGGTCCCGGAAAGACCGAATAAATCACCACGGGGTGTTTTAGTTAAAATAAATGCCCGTCCTGACAAGTAGAAAGTAAGGCACCCTCACCAATGAGATTCAACCCTGAAGAGAGTTTGGAGCTCTTTCAGCTCTAATGCGAGACATACTGCATATAAGGCTCTTGTTCTTTTATATCTTGGGGAGAGGGTGGAAAATCTGTCTTCTATTTGCTTCATGCTCATGAATTGATCGATATTGTTTTGAGCGTGCAATTTGAGCTCTGTTCTCATATGGCTTGAAGTTCCATTTTGATGGGAAAGAAGATTGAGCATCAATTATCTTGGTCCACAAGAACATGACGTAACTTATTTTTGTTGTTGAATGAGCTGACTTTCTGCAGGCCCTGAACATGGCGTTAACGATAATAATTGAAATGAACTGCTTTTCATAAATGAGATGAAATTTCTAGATAAACAAGTGCTATTCATGAGCCAAACTCAATCTAAAATTTCTATCTTGTCAGATTTGCATTAAAAAAAATCTAAAACATTATTACTATTATTATTCTTTATTGCGACAGATTTGCGATAGATTCACAGGTTTACATGATTGCGATTGTTCCTTACTACAATATCTTCGCAATTGAAATTTTGGATTAGGTTAAATCATGACAGGTTATTCAAACTATATGTCATTTATTTGAAGTCTCAAGTGCCTAAAACGTAAAACCATTTGCTTTCACAGGTAATCAAAATACATTCATTGGCTTTTTTTCATGACTGCTTTGACTTCAAACCTGGATCCTGTTCTTGAAATAAGTTCAAATGTGGAAATCTTCGGCCTTGATGTTTTTTTCTCTTTCCTCACTAAGTCCTTCGTTTATTGGTTCTTGACATCACGCAATGTCCGGTAAGTTGACGACCTTTTTTGGCTTGGCTATACAGCCTTTGCTGGCCTGAGAAAGATATGTCATGTGCTGGATATGCTTAAGGGAAGTTTAGGAAAATTCAATGCCAACCTTGGTGGTGCACCTGGTTTCGGTAGAAGTTACAGTTTGTTGCGAGAGTTGTTACTGGAGATGAGCCGAAACCATAAATAGAAACACATAAGTGCTAAATTGTGGAATATTTCTTTACCTTTGTCTACGAATTATGATCATGAGCCATCACTCTGGATATTTAGCATGATATATCGCATTTCTTGTTATCTAAATCCGTGTTGAATTCTTCTTTGTTCCATGTCGTGAATTGGTAGTTTTCGGTCTGGGTGAAAAACTGATAAAAGTTCTCCTATTCAGAGCGTTTGTTATCTTTCGAGATTCGGTCGTTCACTACTGAAAAAGCCTTCATCCCTTTCAAGGCTCTTTTAAGACGCCTGCTCTGATGAAAGACTTTTGAGGAAGTGAGGATGCAATAATCGCAAGGGGTGTCCTTCAGAAAAGTTCATCCTCGGTGTAAACCATTCCCTTACAAAAGCAAAACGGCCAAATAATCTTCGCAACAATGCACACAATTTGAGCATCCTCAAACATATGTAAGCGAGTTGTTAAAACAAGCATCCTCGTCATAAAAGGAGCCGTCATATTTTGTGTAATTAATTCGACTTTGGCATCTCCAATCTGTTGAGTGTCGGGCAACGTGTTTGTAGATGGTGGAAATCGTATGAAGGCTGATTTTCCTTCAAGAATAATGAAATCGGAAAGGCCCCTTCTCAAGGACACACTTGATGAAGCAAAGGCAAATAACTAAAGCCCTCCTTCAAGACTTGAAAGTTGAGGATGAGTACTGGACTAATTCGCCATCTTATTGACATTCCCGTCAGGTCTTGGGTCGAAAACCCCAAGAACACGAACTCTGGCCTTTGGCTGATCTCGATTTATTCCACGATTCAATCCCCATCCATCACTTTAAGTGCAGTTTTAGCTGAATACATTTTCCATCTTTTCATCTTAGAGCAAAAACAGCGTTCAAGTTCCACCGGCTCTTGAAACATGGATCTCTATTCCAAATAAGAGACCAAAACCGACCTTGAAAAATGTATTCTATATCTGAAGTACAACAAAAAAGGGACGCTGAAAAGAAATCAAATCCACGTTAACATTGATCATTTCAAGGATGAAGCGGATCATTAAGGATAATAGGGCATTGGATTGGATTGCGTACATTTTGTTTACTCAAGCTTTCAGGGCCAAAAGAAGATGATAAATGGTATTCCTTTTAGAGACCACTGCCCATCCAGTTATCACAGACAAGGTCAACCAAGAACTGGGTTATTATGCACGGCCTTTGGAAGGTTAACCTATGGCTGGCAATTTCCCAGTTTCTTATGTGCCATATTACAAAATTGATGCGTGATGTACATTTAAAGTTGATTTAAATTCAGGCAGGAGAAAAATTGAGGATTCAATTTTCAAGCTGAGATATGCGGTTGTGAAAAGGATATGCTCGTTTGACTCTGCAATAAATCATTCGAAAAACAGCAATAGGCTCCAATTTCTACCTCTGAAATTGAAGACGTTGAATTGAATGTTATCTTGGCAATAACTTCAATGGGTCAGAAGTGAATTGGATGAGATATCAAATCAATTTTCAAGAGGAAAGCAAACCTATAGAGCCCGTTTTCGTATCTTTAAGAAACCTTTACTTGATAAAAGTCTAGAGGATATTAACCGGATATTGCTTTCGAAATTGTCAAGATTTGTTTGTCGTGTATCGGTTCCCATTTTATTTCGACCAAGTTAGCCTTGTAGAGTTGTTAGAATGTACTTGTTTTGGAAGCTTACTAGTCTTCTCAGTAATATGTGTTAGCAAGTTGAATTTGCCAAGAGTTTTTAACAATTTCTTTTCCGTCTCGGATTTTCAGCAACATTCGCCGTAATTAAATTCTTTCAGATGTGACAATAATAAGTTGAGAAAACCAATGTAACGAATAAAAAGTTACTTAGCTGAGTGGGTGACAGGGTGAAAGCATGAATTAAAGATGAATTACTTTTTTCTGGACCTTAACCTAAGGCAGCAATGTGGGGTACGAAGTGCATACATGCATGTACACATCTGAGGCACTATTATTTCCAAGAACCTTTCAAACTTTAGAAATGTGAAAGGTTTTGCGTTTAAAAATGAGAAATGTTCCGCATTAAATTTGGAAACTCACCGCCAATCACGCCAAAACTGATACCACTATTATCATGATGGGAACCATTGATGAGGGGCTCTTTTTCATGGTTATTACGACCACGCTCAGACATGCCACGCCCAAATCCATTGCGGCTTTGACTTCGGAGTATTTTTTCCACCGATTTTACTTTCTTCATGCGGATATTTCCAGATCTTTGGCCAAATCGAATCTCGGTGTCCACAACGTCATGACTGGTTAATCTGGACCGACCAACGCCACTCTCATCCATATTCACAGGAACTACATGGGCTGATATTTGAGGTTGCTGACGTTGGGTCTGTTTCACCAAGGCGGAATAGCCTTGTCGCTGATATTGCGATCCTGGATGGGATTCAGGGGGAGGAGGGACATTAAAGGCATGAGATGGCATTGACATGGCCCGTGATTGGGGTGGGGGTGGAACAGAAGGTGGAGGGGGTGGAAGTGGTGGATCAGTGGGATTTTCAATGATATGCACTTGAGATCCAGGACTTTGAAGGATCGGAGGCGGGTACTCATTAGTGGGCGTCACTGCTGTGGTGATGATGGTTGGAACGGAAGATCTCTTGTAACGATCCATGGTTGCGGCCTTCCTGAAAACAAAAGTAACGGAAGGTTTATTACTCTAGCCCACGCAACCTTTTGACACATTTTTGGTACGGTGCCAAGTCCAAGAGCCACATAAGGACTACAATGTCTGAAAGTGTGTTTGATCTCGCTTGCGACAACAATTTGGTGGAAGTGGTCAATCGGATTAATGGTTGTTCAAACTGCGATGAAATCGTTCGCTTGGTGAATCAGAGCCTAGATAAAGTATGTGGTTGGACCCCTCTGCACGGTGCAGCACAAGGTGGTCATCCGGAAATGGTCAAACTCCTCCTTTCAAACGGGGCCAAGGTTGATGCTCTGACCGACACGGATTACACGCCATTACACCTTGGTGGGCTTAGGTGGAAGTATTTGACAGCTGATGCGATTCTTATCTCGACCATTTTGTACTTATATAGCTGCTTCAGGAGGACATGAGCCAATTGTGGACATCCTTTTGCAAAACCAAGCTGATCCCAATATTTCCACCACAGCGGGGTTAAATGGCACGGCCTTGCATTATGCAGCTGGGAAAGGACACGAGGCCATAGTTAGGTAAAAAGGTAGAATATTGAAAGAATATATAATGCAGTTATAAAGTATAGCCGATGAATTGAATATTCCTAACCACTACAATACCGCAATAACTGGATTTAGGAATCAAATGTAAACTCTATATAGAGCCAATCCCAGCTCGATCAGACGTTATATGTTTAGCAGCTTTCGAATCCATTTAATGAATGAGTAGTCGGACGATTTCACTTGCTCCATAAAGATACGGCTTTTGAATAATGCCTGCTTGTAAGGATTGGGAGTTTTTCTTGACCAAGTTTAGTGATTTTTTATGCATGGTTGTTGCATCTGTTGTTCATATTTACTACGTTACTCTGCTCGCTGAGTCAGCTACAGTCAAAAGCTACAGAGCCAGTAATCAAAAGACTATTTTCAATTGACGTGACTTGTTGCTTTGTTTATTGAATTCTCTAACGGAAAAAGTTAGATTTCCTAATACATAATAAACACAAATTCCAGTATGTTTCCCTTTTGCCAGAATTAAGTTGACTTTGAAAGAAATAAATACTCTGTGCAAAATGTGAAATTGTCAAGCTTGATGTCAAAAATCTGGAGCCAATTTAACGATTGAGTCATGAAACTGGCTGGGTAGTATTAGCAGCAGCGGAATTACAGGCAATGAAATTACAGTAATTAGTTCCCTTTTTCGAAAAAGGAACCGGAATCCCATTACAATTCAAAATGGTGTGATTGTAACGACGCAAAAAGCCCAAAAATTGCTCATTCCTTTTTTCACACTCAAGAATGGCATGTAATTTTTCAATTCTCCCTTTTCAAATGAGGAAACTCGAAACTTTTTGCCAATTTTAACAAAAATTTCCACATTTTAATATTTTTTTATATATTTAAAAGAAAGAAGCTCAGGGCTGAAAATTGTGCTGGCCTCTAACAACAATGAATGTGCTTATGGTTTCAAATCTTGTTATATTTGAACTGTTTCATTGTTTATATTTTCTCATTCAAATTCCGATGAACTAAAAGACCAGATTCAGAGCGAAATTTTTCTTTCATTTCAACGTATTGCATCAAATCTCTCAACTCTCCCCGTATTAATCCATGACTTTAGGCACCGGGTTCTAAAAAGAAAGTTTCATTAACTCGAGAATTTCTAGTACTGTTTTCCCAGCATGGCTTTTTGCGTCATGGTTGCAAATGTTCAACAATCAGGAAAAGATCTCAGTTTTAGACGTCTAAATGACGCCTAAATCAGCTACCAGAGGTCTTGGAGAATGAGGGCAATATCCCCTGAGAGGAAATTCTTTTGCCTATTTCATTGTTAAAAAGCCATTTTTTGTACCCCAAATAGCTTTTTTGCAAATTTAGCAAATTACAGCCATGTGTCATGAGTTGATAGGAAAAGTCTTAACTTTGAAGATTCGATGAAAGGAATAGGAAAAAAGAAAAGGGCAAAAACTTGTACAACATTGCACAAAATGGTTAAAAAAAATTGACCCATCAATTGAATTATGAGACGATCTTCAAAATGGCAATGTTTTTCAGATTGCGGGGCAAAAATGTAATAAACGGTCAACATTATAGAAAAAAAGCCTGTTGTACGTTTATTCTTAAGGTTCAACAACCAAAAGGCTTTTTCTGCGTCAAAGACTTATGTTTATGTCTGTCACTAATACCGCATATTATAGAGTTTAATGTTGGAGGGAAAGTTTTCTTCCGAGACAAATGGACTACTGACATATTGATTTAGTCCATGTACAAGGAAAGCGTAAGCCCTGAAGTACGAGTACATGTGACCTGCTGAAAAAGTAGTGCGTCTTCTAATGGAAACGGGCGGTTCAAAGATTCATATCTCAGTAAGCGTTTTCCTTGAATTCAATCCTCAAGATCTCGTAGCCATTCCAATAGTTCTTTCTCTCTCTTCCAGCAAGCTGATTTCCCACTCGGGATGTAATATAAATCAATTGAGCGACGATTGTTGCACCCCGCTGTATTATGCTGTTTTGGGGAATCACGCCAATATCGTGGCCGATCTGATCCATGCTAAGGCCACTGTCAACGACTCAGATTGCGAAGGCACCACACCTCTCCATGGGGCGGCTCAATTTGGCCTTCTGTAAGACCTTCGCTACTCTTGAATGTGTGCGCTATCACAAGATATCAAGTTCCCATGTACATGTTTGTTCTATTCTTAGACCGATTGTGAAGATGCTGATCGAGGCTGGGGCCGACAAAGCAGCCAAAGATCGTTTCAATCGAACCCCTGAGGATTTGGCCAAAGAGATGGCGCAAAAACGGACCTTGGAATATTTTCGAAGCCTTCATTAGTTACTGTTCAAACCCTTGCGAGGGGAATAAAAATGTCTATTTTCCATAAATGCAAGCTCATTTTGTCATGGGCAAGAGTCAACGTGTCAACTAGGCGGATCATTTATCTTGAAGGCCATACAAAGATCATTAGAATGGGGAGTGTTTTATGTCGCTTCAAGTCCAACGTGCAAGCATTTCCGATGTTGGACCAAATTTTGACCTTTTTACCCGGCTGAATATATCGACACCAAATCAATGACGCGGAAAAGCAACAAATTGCTCATGAGTGATTTTGAAGGGGACAGCCCATACTTTGTTCCCAATTGTGATTACCCGTGTCATTCTTTTTGAAATTGCAGTACATTCGATGGGTTGGCCTGCCAAAAACTTGAAGTAGAAGATTAGCGAAGGATTTAGGGACAAAAAGCTAAATTCTCCCCTGATGTTTGGTCAATGAACTAGTAGCTTACTCTTAACTTATGTAGATTAATTCGATTTCTTTTTTTTTGCGTTTCTTTTGCAATGCTTGGTTTGTCAACGCAATTTCTATTTGTTTTTAACTGAACTTAGCATTCTTGTTATTCAAATTACAATAAGGAACGTTAACATAGACTCCAAAATCAATTTCTTATGCAATGGCAAGGGATAACCAATATTGGTTCAGACATAGTCGTCAAATAAATCCATTTCGTGCTTGTAAACCGTATTCTAAACGTTCCATCACTAGATAACGCCCTGAGGGGAAGAGACGTTGTCAAAAGTAGAGCATAAATAACTATGATTTTGATTTCACACCGACAATTTGCTTTTTTTGTGTAAATTTGATGACCTCATTTGATTTCGAGTCAACTAGAGCCTGGTTATGATCTAATGGACTTCTGGAGTCTCATATCTAGTCACTCTACTTGGTTATTTCAGGAGACAAAAAAATTGAGCCAAGATATTGAAAAATAGCTGTTTGGGAATTAGGTAGGTTAGTATTTATAAATAGTATAGGCAAAGGCAACAAGGCCACTTATAATTGACACATACTTAGAAGTTAATTGCTTATTGTAAGATGGAGGGGTGATCCAGTTAATAGCTCTCTAACAATTTCAATAGTTGCTAGTATAGTGTCATAATATAGTTTATATTATATAGTTGTCATAAAGGAAATTTTGGTGTGAGACGGCCATTGTATTTTCGAATACCAAAGGATATTTGGGTAACGTATACAAAATGATACTTTGCTTACGTAATAAGAGTACAATTGATAATGGTGGTTAGCCTTTTATTAAAATGCTGTAGACGCACTTAGCTAAGTCTAATCTAATAGTACGTGCAATTTTTGAAGCAGATATTACGCTATTGAAAACAATCGACAGGTCTTTTTCTCCTCAAAATACAAATGACTGCCTCGTTTTGTAAGGCTAAGAAAGTAAAAAAAGGTCAATGCCTAATCAATTGAAGAGATGGGTTTCTTCGCCAACAGAACACTTAACAGTTCAAGGGAATGAGAGATACCTCGTGTCAAAACGGAACAGGAATTGTAGAGGGAAACAGACCTGACCCATTTCGGTCAAGAATATTTCAACGCCCACCAAATCAATGTTTATAGATTGCAAAGGCCAATGTCATTATGCATTATCTCTCTAATCCTCCCACTGTGACCAGTCTTCGCTGCCCGATGAAAAATTCTCTAAGAACCGTGGAACTTTCACTTTGACCTGTAGAAAAGCATTCGCTCAGACTCATCTTTCCTCAAGAACAAGTCAAAGTGAAAGCAAACCTTCCAAGCACGACGTCTCTGTGTCGCGTTTTGTATACAGGCCCATATATCAAGTCCGTGGAATTTGGCACACACACAAACATTCCAATGTACCACTTGAAACCAATTCCAAACTATAATTGGCTTTACACAAGTTTGTGCGAAAAAATACACCTTGGGTGGATGCCAAAGGCAAGCAGCTCCAAATGGGACTGAGGTGTGAGCATCTATGGTGAGATGTGCTGTTCCAACAAAATTATGTTCCGAGCAAAATTCTTTCGCCACTCAGGAGACAAGTAGTCCGAACAACAAGGTGCAAACTTTCCAGCTCCGTTGGCCTTTGTTTGGCTGGACCTTGTACTTCGATTTACCCGACGCAGAAAGGTAAGACGCTGAACTTGGTTACTTTTTGGATTTAGTCTTTACCTCGCAAGAAATTTGACCCTCGGGCTTGGGTCCTTTTATCTAGTCCTTTACGGCAAAATAACCATTAGTTTGACTCTCCAGTGAAGGCTTTGAAAAGCCGAGGCCTTTTGGGTTTGAGAAATGGATATTGTTGGTTGGGTAAGCGCCCCTGTTTAAGGTCAGGAGCTAAACGTGAAAGAACAGGCCTGAATGCTTAAGTCAAAGACCGGAAACCTTGAGTAAGCTAAGCCATTTTTCCACAAGTCGTGGATTTTCCTTGAAGTTAACGCTATCAATTGAAGACGAAGTGAGGTTTTTTTCAATATTCTTTTCAAATTTTGTTAATCATTTTCGTTTTGACAAACAAAGGAGCCTGATAATGGTTGAGAAGTCGTACCTATACGTCGAGGCTGAAATATATATGGATTAAAAGCGAAAATATACTCTGTTTTGTAGATCTCTTTCAAATAGGCAATCATTGTGAGCCAAAACTTGCATTGCCTTGTCAAGTGGCCACGAATTCGTTGGTAAAAGGCAATGATTGGTCCAGTTAATGCTTAATCAGCTCGCCCTTGATTAAAAAGTGGTTGTGTCTTTTCTGAGACATATCGTATTGCTAATCCCCTACATCTTATTTCCCGTCAAGTAAGCCTCGTAATTTGGAATATGGTTCATTTGAATCAATGTGCATGTAATTGTAGCTTGTGGGAGTCGGTTGTCTTTTCTTCAAACCTCAAAGGTACGCCAAAGCCAAAGGTCGTATTTCTCTTTTTCATTGTTCTTCCAAAACCTTCCTTTGCGGATCGTCCTTAAATCATTCTAAGAGCAACTTGTCCTAATAAACGACAGCTTTTACCTCATAGAAAATTATGCACCATCATTATTAATAACCCAAAATTAGAATGAAAAAATGGTGTGTGCGCTTCAGCAAAAATGTGTCTCTCATCTCTTTGAGCGGAACAAGGAACATGGTTCGTTCGCGCAACCTCTGTGTCATTGGGAGGTCATTTGTTCATAATGTCACTCTAGTTGCTACGTAAACGAGTTTATAACTGATTTTATCGTTCTTCTAGTGAACTGACTATCCCTAGTTCCGTCCAAATGGCCCCATCCGAGGCAGAGCAAGAGGAAGTGAGTCAAACAGAAAAAAGAACCGGATCAAGAAGGACATTTTTGGCCGGAGATGTGATCCTCATTTCGCAACCTTTCGTGGGTGTGCTCGACAGAAAATGGAAGTTCCAGGTTAGTCTTAGCTTTTTTCAGTTTCCCCCATTCAAAGGAAGAAACCCATTTCCTCCATCTACTGTAGATCTAACTCCGCCAATTCACAACGAACCAATGTCCGGTTTTTGGTGGCCTTGAATGCCATATAGAATTGAGAATGTCAAAGACAACCGTGGCATGAAGGAGCTTTTAGAGTAAGGCATAGAATTGCGCCGATTTCAGGTCATGACACTATTCTTCTCCTTCTTGAGGTTTCAATTTAATTTATTGAATTTTGAATGGAACATCTCGTGTTCCAGTGGCTGCTCAGATGAGGTAGGGAAGAGGCAAATTCCCCTTCCATTCGAAGAAAGGAAAGACAGTTCCAGCGCTACTCTTCCACGTTCCAAAAAGAGCTTAAGCATACGAGGGAGTCTTATTGGAGCATTGGAGCATAATCCCCGAAACCGATGATTTTGTAGCAGATGGTTCTTGAAAATTGTCTGTCGAATTATGACTTTATTTCATATATTTGAAACCGGCAGAGAAAGCTCGGTTCACAAAGTGAAGATCTCAAAACTCAAAGGAGAAAAAAACAACAAAGTTTTGAGACGGATTCTGTAGCATGTTTCTTTTCAATGCATGCCGTCACGGTTGAAATCTTTAGATATATTGCCATTTCATTTAGAAACCCAAAAAGAAACCCGAACCCCCCGGCTCACTAAGTACAAATCATGCATATTTTCTCGAGAATCGTCTCCTCCTAAGTAAATGTGCGATGAGGGCTGAGGAGTTCCTAGTTGAAAAAGACGAGAGCAATGAAATATCTCTAATTAGGTCGTAAGGATTTGGCAACGAGCTCGCACTAAATTGTCTCTCTCCCCTCTCGTTTTCTAATTTATGATTGCCCATTTTATCGTGTGTTCTTGTTCTTGGTTCAAGCGCTGTGATTTCTGTTTCGACCCGTTTCCATCCCGCTCGGACCCGCTCTTGCCCCGGCCATTAACCTGTCCACAATGTTCGGCTTGCCTTTACTGCAATGGCAAATGTCGGGATCGGGCCTTGCCAAACCACATTCAAGAGTGCAAATATCTGAGACAAAAGGAAAGAAAGGACCCAAGGAAAAGGAAGAGAAGTAGAAGGGAAGAGCCCTTCGGTTAATGATACCACTCAAAGCAGTCTTAGTCTATATTGCAACCATCTAGTGCTCTAGTTGGTTACCTGAGTTCGGATTGTTTTTATTTGTTTGAAAATTATTCTTGTTGCTGGGCTGACAGCTATAACGGGTAATAACAATTGCCGCATTTGCCCCTCTTGCTCAACTTACTGAAGTTTGGCCTTTCATTTGAACGAATCAATCAAAATATGTATAAAATAAAAGGTCAAACCCTATCTAAGAACAAGATGAGGAGTTGCGTCATGAGCAAATATTTTGCTCACTTATCCTTTCAACCATTTAACTTTAAAAAATTGGAAAATGCACAATTTCTTTGGCTCAAAAATTTGTTTAGTAGGAAATGGGAAGCAGATAAGCCATGAGAATACCAGATATTGTGGTCAACATAATTTCATGCAGCTTTGATTTGTCTCCAAAACCGTTCTTGAGGACACTTTTGAATCCAAATTCACTCCCACAGATGGAGAGCAAATCTGATGCTTGCAATGAAACCCCTGAGCCCAATTGTAAATGGACAATATCATGTCTGTTTGGGAATGCCAAATTCTAGAACCCAAGCATCCCAAATAGAATAACAAATACCTGTAAGTTTAGGCACACATTTAAAAACTCATAAGCTTCTGGAGAAGTGGATTGTGAAAGGAAGGGAAAATTTTGACTCTCCTGATCCATTCACTTCATTTCAAATTAGCACTTCAAAGGATCATAAGATCTTGTCAAATAGATGAACTTGGCCAAATTTGGGCCCAAAGTCATGTTTAGGTTACTCATGAAGCATGGTCAAAGTTATGTAGTAATTGCCACATAAGATTTGAATTTTTGGCCTGCTCGTGGTAAGCAACATGAGCTTTTGGCAACATAACTTTGAAACTCACCACTTTGCCAGTGAATGAGAAAAAAGAACTTGCCTTTATTTACGGAGATTTAAGTTTTCTATTGCATCACTATATTTCAAAAAGTTACATGCTGGCCATTTTGGCGGGTATCCTCTAACGGTCCATATTTCTAGTAATTAAATTCAAATAAGTCAAGCTGATATTTGTCATATTTGCAAAAGGGACATCATAGGAATCCTAACATAAAAGGTTGATTTCTCTTATAAATAGAAATACCTTACAAAACAGTGTATTGAACTTATATTTCAAGAATCAACTTCCATTCCTATTATGGCTTGATTCCAAATTTGAAATGAGGTACAAATAACTTTGATTTGCCTGGAAACGATTGGAGCAAGTCTCAAACATATTTTTGAGCTCTTGCCCATCTAAAGGAGAGGATTTATTGTTTTTGGTTATACCGTACTCTTTATTTCTTATTGAACCATGTTTTGAGTGTGCCTAAAACTTGCATCAGTATGTTTGACTAGCAATGCAACTCTTTCAAACCGCCAATTCGAACAAACTCGAGTACCAACAAAGACCTTCAAGTTTTCGCCAACAAGAGGAGGATGAGTAGATACTGACTATCAATGATTGGCAGCTTATATTGGGTTAGGATAATTCCTAGTGATCCCTCAGGCAGTAGATCTTGAGCACATTGAAGAATTTCCCAGACCAAACCCCGATGCAAGTAGCTTTAGAGGGCTCCTGTATAAAGCAAAACAACCCTTTTCCATTTATTGCGCGCACAAAAGTAAAAAGTGAAAAGGTTTTTAACAACTTACCTCCTTCACTTAGCTTGTCACCCAACAAAGACCGAACGAGTAATCGCCTTTCATGAACTTCAAGACTTGTGATTGAAGACAGACACAATGGCTGTAGGAGCTCATGGTTTATCTACCATTATCAATACTTTTTGTTGAGACAGCGAGAGTTCTAGCCGAGTTACGAAATTAGTAGCTCTGACGCGCTTTTTGGAGAGATTGATGAAGAGAACAGAGAGAAAAAAGAGCGTTTGAAGGTCTCTTTTCGCTCGTCCGTTCCATTGCTTGCCATCCTTTTTTGTTCCAATCCTTTGTTCCCTCATTCCTCGTTCCTTTTTTTGCCTTGTATTGATGGTCTCGGATCGGTTTTTGCCACTCGCCACATCAGATTGAGTAACAAATTGTGAAGGAGACGAGAAAAGAGGCTTTGGTTCCTTAAAAACCAACCCAAGGTCCAAGTGAAATCCTGACACCTGGGTCCTTTCTGGGGGTATAGGGCAAATCAATCATCTCAGATACAGGGAGGTTCATGATGAAGCTCATCCTGAAATTGCACACGCCATCCCCGAATACCCTGTCGGATCCTAATAATAACCTGGCCAACCGCACGATCTCAGCTCAACGGGACTTTGGTCAACTGCTTGACCACTACGATGAAATCCAAAAAGACCAAGAGCGAATGGAACTCATCGATAAGATCTACCAAGAGCTCTTGAAATATGAACTCAAGGAGCTACCAACAGACTTTGATGAGTTTGGACGCGTTTGTGGCAAGGTGAGATGGATAGAACTTGAATGATGTGCCAAGACATCTTCTGAGAGCTATTGTATTTCTTGATAATATTAGACACAATATATTTGATTGTAGATCCAAGTTTTTTTTAAATATTTTTAGAAAAATTAAATACCTTGAAAATGAGATTTCAAAAATTAGGATTTTTTTGCGCCTATTTTCTTTTGGAGAAAAAAAATTGCTATACTCTAGCCTCGATCCAATGTTAATATTCATGAAATGCCTTCAACACACTTGCGTTAAAGTCAATTTTCAACCATTTCTGATTTCTGTCGATGATTGGACTAGGTCTTGATCAACAGTTTCAACTACACCCTGACTGGTGGACAACGAATTGGAACCGCATTGTATTTGGAAGCCTCGGCCTTGAACCACTCGTGCACTCCCAATGCCGGATTCTCGTTCCAAAACGGGAACGTTGTGATCCGTGCTCTCGAAACGATCGAATCCGATGACCAAACACCCCTTGAGGACCAAATTACAATTAGTTACATTGATCTTTTGGACTGCACCAAGTCTCGACAGGCCAATCTCATGGAACGGTATTACTTCCAATGTGAGTGTCATCGTTGCCAAAACCCAGAATTGGAACTCTCCATGTACAGTATTCGATGTCAGAGCTTGAACTGCTCAGGTCGACCCGTTTACGTTGGGGTAGGTCGCCGTTTGGAGGACTTGGACGTGAGGCCTTGCCAAGAATGTGGGAACAAGCCCAACGCAAAGGTAGGAAAAGAACCCCCCCCCTTCTTCTGGTCGTCATTTCGGCTCTAATTGCACTTTCCATTCCATTCGTACGAGGCCTTGCAGCTTGGTAATCCCTTTTTGATGCGCTCCTCTTCTCACTTCAGATTCTAGAGCAGTACTTGAAAATTTGCTGCGCAGTCCAGGATATGTCGGGCGAGTCGTTCTCACCGAGTAGTAAATCCTCGGATGAGTGCATGTCGCTTATGACGGGCCTTTTCCACCCTGACCATTATCTCTACATGAGAATGGCTAGGGCTTCTTTTGACGAGCATTTCAACCGTGAGGAATACGAATTAGCCAGGGAATATGGATTGCTTTGCTTGAGCTCCTACCGGAAATACAAAGTAAGTAGAGCAAGAAAGGGGGTCCTTGAGATGTCTCAAGATGCAGGGAGGCGAGGAGCTTAAGCAAACTCATTTTCATGATATCTGCAAGAACTGAAGATGACGTGTTATGGTCCTTCTTGTTCTTCTAAGTATTAATGTAAACATTAAATTCAGTCCACTGGCCGTTTAAAAGCCATATGTGACGGAATGTGATTGAATAAAGTTTGAGTTTAAAGCAACTTCAATTTGGAACCCTATGCCAGAAGAGGCAAGGAGAGAACCAGACCCAATCTTGTTCAAGAAAGAAATGAAATGCTTTGTAAAAACTCTGCCAAACTAATTCTAACGACAAATTTTGCAATTAAAAGTGTACTAACACTTAAGAAATATATATATACATACAATAATAAGAATATAATAAATCTTTTACAAAAATTACGTTTGTTACCTATGGATTAGGAAATTTAAGGGAGTTATTTTTTCCTTTCAATGCCCCTCTTCTTTTTACACATGATGATGAATAGGAAAAACGAAAATATTGTAACCAGCGATTTAATTCGGAATGTTAATTGCTTGGCAAGCCTAATTGTAATTAGGGTATCAAGTTCTTTAAAACTGTCTTTTTACGATTCTAACCTCTGATTTTACTCAAAGCCTTTGAAATAAAAAAGTTCAGGGCACTGTCTAACTCTGTGCTCCTCGAAATGATAACATTATGATGCTCCCTTAAAGCAAACTTTGTAAAAGCGAACAATGTTCAATACCAATTGTTGGCAACACAGTAGAAGCGTTTTGCTTCATTAACAAATGAAGTCCATTTTTCGCGATCCCTGCTTTATTTATATGACTATGGTATACGAGAGTTGTCGGTCAAAAACGCAAAAAAAAACTTGATCTATGTACGTAGTGTATCAACCCAGTGTCAGGCAAGAATTTTTGTTCCATTTCAGCACCACGTGTGGCCTAGTTTAGCCCAACTTCTGTTCAAATTGGGCAGTCTCGAATTCTTGCACACGCCCAGCCTGCCGAAGAAAGTGGCGCACACGCATCTGGGCGAGGCCTTGGACATCCTGATCGTCACCCATGGGCAAGATCATGAGGTCTACCAGCAAGCTAAAGCACTCTGGCAACAATCCAAGCTAATCTAGATCGATCTGTCTTGAACATTCATTAATCGATTGAGATTAGATGCTCTTGTCTGAGGAATGTCTCTTTGTTTGATGTTAGGACTCGAGCGTATTATGCAACTTCACGAGAAGAAGCCAGTTTACTCGTTCAAACAAAGGCTATGTGGAAGTTTGTCCTTTTAAAACTCTTGCTTCTGAGTGCCAAACTTTTGAACAGGCTGTTGAACCGTTTGTTTGACTACTCACTTTTCAGTGGTTCCCGTCTGGAACGGGAAAATGCATCGGACTATAAAAGCTGTGTACATCGGTGTCGGATCCGATTTCGAGCCAAACTCGGAGAACTCGGACCGGCTTTTATGGACAACTTTCTGCTCACTCATGAGAGTTATGACCATCCAGATGTGTTATTTCGAGATAATGTCACCCTGTTGACGGTCACCGGATACCACGCCCTCTTTGTTCAAGGTCCCGAAGGTTTCAATTTCTTTGGCTCCAAAGAAAGCCCCTTTTCATTCATAACGCACTTTGAGTTCGCGCAACACTTACTTATTGTTTCTTTTGAGCAATTTCTCGAGATCAGTCGGCGAGATGTTCCAAAGCCATCCGCCAATTTGGTCTTCATTTCCATGACCGGAAGGTGTGGATCCACTCTCCTGACCCAAATGTTTGAAGAGCTGCCCTACACTTTGACATTATCAGAGCCGGACTTTCTCACGACCATGATTCCGTTCCAAGGCCATCCTCACTCTTCGGAGGCCTTGGTTCAGAATATGGATCAAGCACTGAAAGGTGCGATCCATTTGATGTGCAAGGACTTAAAGTCCAGACGAGTGGACAATATCGTAATCAAACTTCGACCTGTGACCGTGGCCATCACCCACCAGATCACCCAAGTGTGTCCTCAAGTGAGACACGTGTTCCTCTATCGTTCCCCAATAAGAACAGTGGCTTCATATGTGACAATGGTCCAAAGTTTCTCCCCACTCCTGTACCAGAAGCTCTTTTGGCCTCGAGGCTTCTCTAAAATGTACTTCTGCCTCGTGCCCGAGGGTAGTGATAAGCAAAACATGTTGGCTGATATGCACCAGAAATCTCTGACTCATTACGACCACGTTCGATGTTGGACCGAGCTCGTTTTGGCACACATCTTGCCTTGCAAAGAGTATCGGGCCAAAGGCTGGGTGGATATCTATCCCATCACCTATGAGAATCTCACCCAAGAACCCCATGAGACCATGGAGAAGCTCCTCACTCATTGCCACATCGATCCCATTCAAGCCAGCCATTGTGCCAGAGCCTTGGAAAAAGACTCGCAAAGAGGAACCTCCATCAGTCAGAGCACCTTGGCCAAATCAAGGAAGGTCCATTTTTCTCCGGCTGAACTTGAAATGATGGAAGGGCTTATGGCTGCATTCGACTTCCCCGAATTGGAGCATTGGGAGGATATCTTTGATTAATCAGAACAATTTGTTCCTGCTGGAGGCTTTGCTGACTCATGGAGCGAAGAAAGTTGGATAGAAGCAACTCTGATGATTGTCGAAGTTTGTGAACTTGGCATTTTTGGCAGCCTTTGGCTTGGTTCAAACTCTTGGGTCATAAATTCTCTTGGTTCATAAAAGCTTCCGTACTACTCTAGTGAAAATAGAACGTACCCCTGCTATTACTTTACTAGAGCAGGTCGCAGAAACCAGTAATTGCCCTATCCTATGGAAACGAAACCAGCTCAGGCTTTGCTATTTACAAAAGTCGGCGGTGACTTTCTTTCGGAAGCAACGACTATGTAAAAAGGGGGTGCAAAAATGCCCAAAATCCTGTTAAACGAGCGAACCCCTAGGAACTTGAGGATCCACTGTAAATGGGGGATCTTTCAGATGCTGTGGGCGTCATTCTACCCCGACGTATTAAATGGAACCCACAGATATATTTGGACATGGAACGAGGTTTGTTGCTCCATTTCTCTCCAAGTTTCTTCTTCTCAGGCTTGCCAGTACTTTGGGGTCCAATCTGTGGAACTCGGTTCCAAATAGACTTGTCAAGGGTGCTTATATACTCCCTAAAGTTCAGCCATAAAACATAAAACTTACACTTTGCGACAAACAACCACTAGGGGAGCAAAAGACAAATCGAGGGGGAAGAAATCGACCCCTTTAACTGAATGTTGTGGACTATGAAGAATAATGGAAAACGACCAAGTGCACGAATATGTCCGAAATTTAAAGTTCGGCTTTTGTTGTGAGTCCCACTCAGTACTGAAGGTCTTCTTTGTTCAGCCAGCATAGGGATTATCATGTGGTCGCTGCAAGGCCATTTCTGTGCTTTCACGGACGCTCTCCTGAATAATCAAGTCCCTTGTCCATGATCTTTCATCATGCCTTTGCCAAGAAAACATATTTCTTCCCAATATTAGGGCTGCCATTTGAAAAAAAATCTTGCATGATTATCAACATGATCAATTTTTGGGTCAAATCTCTCGATGGATTGCTCACCTCCTGGTTCTCGTTCAAGGTTGATTTAACGATCAAAGTTGACCCTGGGCAGCCTTTTGGGAACCCTTAGACATCGGAGATCTGTGCATCATTTCTGAGGTCAATCCAATTGTGGTCCGAGCCAAGCCAGGAAGCACCAAAGACAGAGAAAGCAACTAGATTCATTGTTAATCTACAAGGTTTTAGACCCGAGCTTCGTGAGCTTTGGTCAGATCTCGAAAGACAATGTTCCTTGACCACGGATCTTTTAGGGAACAAACCTCCAGCGTACGCATTCTCATTGAAGGAACGTGCTGCTTAAGGCCCAATCTAGTGCATTTCTTCACGTGTATTTTCATAGGATGCAGTTTGTTTACAGAGATCCAGCAACTAAACCAGTTTGGGCTCTTATGTGCTAGGTAGAGAATGTTCTGAGGTTCCTAGTACTAGAGCATACTTAACTCCTTACGTTATTTCTGGAAGCTCAGTACGCTAAGATGATTTGAACTGCATTAGATTACTCAATGAATGCGTCGGTAAAAAGTAACAATTTTTTTAAAAAGTTTTGCCTCTAAAACTGATCTGACTTGATCTTCCAGGGGGCCAGTTTGAACTAGTTGAAAAGCGACATCTGGCGGAAATGAGGTTTCTTACTTTTTATAGTATAGATATACAAACGAAATGATTGAAAAACCACTTAAATCCAGAGGGAATTTCCCTCAGACCATACTTAACTGTTGTCATGGCTCTTCAGCTTTCAATATTCAACTCACAAGCACCATGCAGAAGTTTCTTGGGCAAACCAAGTTTTGCCTCAAAGTCCGGTCTTGGTCTTGAACAGCGGGAAAATCATAGCAACAAGAACACTCAGAAACATACCTGAAAATGTCAGAAAGGAAGAAAGTTTGTAGCCCAAGTTTTTTCTTGTTGAGGACACATCATGTTGTCCTATAGTTCCTCATACTCAAGCTTATGTGTACGGTATGTGCCAGATTTCATAGACGGCGTTGTGGCCTTGAAAGGGTCGCCAATTCATCATCACAGAAGATTGCACGAAAGCCTCTTGGCAGTTGAAGGGAGGCCAACTCGTAGAAACTTACTTCTGCACCAGATGTTGGTGGTTTCAACTTTAATGGCTTTTTCTCACCACAGGTTTGCCTCTAATTTGTCTCATAGTCCAAATACAACTCAAAACGTGGAGAGACCGCAAATGAGAGACACAATCGACCTTAAGACTATTCCAGACTAAGGGAAAGGGCGATCACAATTTGTCTCAAAATGCATACGTCCCTCCACTAATAGACGTTTTTAACTTGGCGGTTTCAGTTTCAAAAAGTACCGCCATCTACTGTTCGAAGGGGCTGGTTCCTTACAAAGTGACTTGTTTATAAGGCAAAATTTGGCGCAAAATGGACAAACTAGGGATCAGGTTCCCTTCAGTGTGGTCATGGGACGACAATCCTAACATATCTTTTCACTTGTTGCATTATCAGACCAATTGCATTGATGCCTTAAAAAACTCATGGTATCTTTTCATGAATAAATATACAAAGTTAGACATGGGAGTCCTGAGTGCCCGTCTCAATTTTCTCCAAAAAACTTGACGCAAAAAGCGCAAAATTGACGAACAGCCTTAAGATGTGGGCACACTGGTTGCCATTTATGGATTTGGATCCGCGGCCCAAACAGGGCCTGAGTGGCTGAATGAGGTTGAATCGACAGAGTTATTGTCGACATTTTATAATCCAGTGGTTGGTCAGGGTGTCTATCAAGAAAAGAAAACCTAAGAAATGTAGCATTAGCATTCTCGCCTGTGGTAGCAGGGCAAAAGCACTAAGATAAAACGTAACCATGGCACGATTATCGTGACTTCCTATCAATTTGAAGAAATGAATAAATGGCATTGTTATAACTGAAAACTTTGTCCCTTGGACTGGAAAAAATGCATTTTTTTCTTGACATGAATGTAAAATGTATATTTCGTTTTTCATTTGTTCAGCAATGATGATTGCTCGTGGATGATAGAAATTTGTTAAGCCATTTACCGCTTCATTTTGGAGTAAAAGACTGATGCAACTGTCTAACATCTTCGTTTTGTTACAATTTGTATTGTAGGGTTCATTTCACGACCTACGTCTTTTAATGGTTTTTATGATTGAAGCCAGATTATTTTTTGAATTGAAATTTAATGTTCTTGCCTTTAAAAAACTATTTTTGTTCAAGTTTCTTTGAAACATTATTGTCGATCTTACATGAAAGTTCAAAACATTTATTGTAATGAAATAAGACCTTAAAGCCGTTCCATCAAAAAGTTGTGACAAAAATTGAGTTCGTATGCTTCCTTTTTCTTCTAAGGGTAGAAAACTCACAAAGCTGCATTCTAAGTTGTCAATGCCCATCCCTGGTTGTAATTATTTGAAGTCTAGTAAGCTCTCATCGCCTAACTTTTCAAGGAGATGCATAAAAGGCTCTTCTTGCAGATGATAAAGGTTGGAATTTACCCGAGCTCAAAGTGTGTGCATAACTATGAAAGAAGACAGTACAATTGTGCCCTAAGATCTAAATATATCCCATGAGGTTGTCGAACTTTCTGACTCGAGGCTATTTGTGCTTATTGAGAAGGAAAAACAAGCCCATGCACCCTCAAATCATTCACCGGATAAATGAAGAAAAATAGCATAAAATTGTTCTGTACCTTGATATGCTTGCAAGGCGTCCTTATCAATGTGGTCTCAAAATTGCTCTTTATTAACAACTAGACATGGCAACTTGTTATTTGATGCTCACTTCTCACTGGAAAATGCAAAATGTTAGACATTCAACAAAAGCCGAATGTGTTGCATTTTCCGTTGTTGTTTTTTATAGATATTTTCAAAACCGGTAGTTGCTCTTGTGGCAAAAGGGAAGTATTTCCTGGCGTTGGAACTCGGAAGTTGGTCAATGGATTCTGGCATTGCACCAAACGGAAATGAGCGTACAAATAACGCCGTTTGCGCTGATTAGGGCCAGGGCGAGGCATACCGATTTTGGACCTTTTTTTTTCATTCTCACCAATGTTTATTGACCTTGTTCAGCTATTGACAAAGCGTTACACAACCAGCACACAGAAATTATACCTTGAAGTTGACATGGAAACAATTTCCGTGTGTTGTCCTTTTTTGCGCTCCTTTAATGTGCATTTTGTGGCCATTCTCTTTTACTTCGTGAATTTGCATTTTAAGGAACAAATTCCCAGTTTTTTAATCAACTGGTTGGCATGGCAAATAATGAGTCATGCAGGGTTTTTGCTTAAAGAAATGAATAGGGCTTGTCAAGTGACTGCGTTCATGAACAACTGACGTTATTCCATGGAGTAAAATCAAAGACAACAAGCCCAGCCAAACCGCACTATATCTGCATTGAATTTGGACATTTATTTCATTTTACCTGCTTGTCTAAGCAAGTATCATTGTGGTATTGAGCCAATTTGATAGTGCGTTCACCGATAATCTAAATCACATAGCATACTCATTCTGAGATCCATCGGAAGAGCTCTTTGGGACTTAAGGGACAATTTTTGACCATAAACAATTTCATCCTAATCCTCCCGTCCAACTCTTCCAAGCGCTTCACAAGCCAAGGTCGCCACTCGTTGGCTTGTCTTTGAGATAAGTGCACCCCAATTAGCCAATGGGTCTCTTAACATCACTACAAGTTGGATTGCAACCAAGTCAAGCAGTGGCCATATTTCACTCCCCACAACAGATCTGAGATATGAAGTCCCCCGTCCCCAAGGGCAACTTTTTCACTATGAATAATGAGCTTGAGAGCCCCGCTCGTCACTAGGTTGAAGAGTGTGTTTCATGAAGAGAGGACTTGTGACTTTCAATTAAAGTGTTCCACCCGGATGAACTGAACAAGTCATGGCCGCTCATTGACGGGATAAAAAGGCATCCAATGAAAATGATGACGAGCAAAAATGTGCTGGATTCAAGTAGCTGGAAAGACCATTACATAGAGAAGGGGAAGGATCCAAATTGTTTGGCGTTTCGTTGTGGAACAAGCTTTCCAGATCGAGCGCCCAAGCCGAACTTGGGTGGGTGGGTGACTAGGGCAATGGGGAAATCAGAGGGAGGGAACTGGGTCACTTTGTCTCTTTGGGTCCTTTCGTCAAGGTCCCTCTTTTGCTCTCATTGTGGAGTACCCAACAATCTGTTCATTGTGTTAATGATTTGCACCCCTCGGTGCGAACAAAATGGTTCCTTCATGCACTTGTGCATCCATGTTGGCAATTTGCATCCACCGTGTTTGATGACTTTATCGAGAGGATCAGTTCGTGCTCGCATCCTTGGCAAAACAAATGGAATGAAAATATTTAGCCGGCCCATTGTCCTCATGACCTAGTTTGGGTATTGCCCTACTGACCTCTGGTTCCATAAAATCCAGAATCGGCATCCAATGACAAATCAATTAGAATGGAAAGATGTGTTACCACACACAAATCTGGAGCACATCATGTGCGTAAATTGAGCACCTCTTTAAAAGACATGGAGTGCCGACTTTTTCAAGTTCAACATTTCAGCTTTAAGTTATTGCTACGTATAATTGTCCCTTATGTGGATGATCTTACCCCTAGTGTTATCCTCTGTAGTTCAAGATGGAATGTTTATAACAAAATAATAAAGCTATTTATAGGCTACGATGGAGAAAAGTTTTTGTGTTCTGAATTCTGGAAATTACAAAACAATCTTTAATACTATGAAAAAGCAATAAGCGCAGTTTTTTCTTTGAAAAGTTTGCTCAAAGACCACCAGAAAATAGTTTTCAAACTGGTTCCAATTACATCAAAGTTTTTTCCACACTAACCTTATAATCAACCTTATGTCCACCCCGGTAAAGGTTGTCCCAACGATAACATGTGTGAATGCCTCCTCGAATGGGAAGGGAAACGCAAATAATAGGAGGATATATTCCGCACACATCCGTCATTTTCTTGCACATGATAATATCCAAAGGGAAAAAAGAGCCGAATTGATCCATTCTCTATTCACATGCCAAGCATAAGCGCAACCACACCCTCACGCCTACAATCCATCTACCAAGATGGTATTGACAGTAAGTCGGGGTTCTCAATCCACTGCGGTTACCATAAGAGTGCTTCGTCTTTGGAGCTTTCATTTTACCACCTTTACCGGCCCAGAAAAGAATGAACCAATGAGAACAGATCCCGTCCCTTTTCAATGGACTTCTATGCATAGTCGTCAAGGTCCTTGGCAAAGTAAATAGCATGATGAAGGACACTTCGCCTAAGTGGTATGCAGCAGTAGGCTCCATGCATTCGCTCAATGTAAGACCAAGAAGTACTACTGTATGTATTTCAGAATGATGCTGCAATCAATGGGTTAGGACGCCAGACTGATTCGAGAATGCGTCTCTCTAATCTAATAGTACAGGTGATTAAGGCTTGAGCGCGGGAGAAATGAAAGATTTCACGTGAGTTCTTTGAACATGCTTCAACAGAAACAGTAGTTGGACATGATAGAAATCAATGCCATAGAACTTTTCAAGCTGCGGATGGGATAAGCATATCGAGAGAGCAGCATGCGACAAGCATATTGTGAACTCTTTCTTATCCTTCGTTTGGAACAAGATGGAGTATTGGCTAACACCAATATGCCCCACGACTTCAAAGGTATGAGACAAGGTTTCCCGGAGGAGCGTTATAGCTGATGGTGCAAGAACACGTACGATTAAAGACGAAGACGAAGGCTTCAAAATGCCCAAGGGCTTGGCCCGAGATCCACAAAACAAGCAAGGCTTGCGGCTGTTCCACTCCACCAGAAGGTTAAAATGAGATAGCTGGATGGTTTGGATGCAAACTTTAGAACAAGATCGTGCTGCTGTTACAGTTGTTGTTGTTGTTGTTGTTGTTGTTGTTGTTGTTGTTGTTGCAGTCCAATGGAAGCCGAGGGTTCTGTTTCCCGTGAAGTTTTCCGTGAGGAATCTCCCCCGAACAACCACTGCAGTTTTGGGGGAAGTAGTAGTATGAGAACAGTTTCCCTAATTGCCACCCATCACTCATGTAGAACTTGGAACAAGTCAGAATCTAAAGTGCATGAAGAAGATAGGAGCGGCGATCTGGGGAGGATCGGTGGTAATGAGCCGGAGAAACATACTAGATGACATCTGATTAGACAGACCATTCATTCATCGCCAACCGAGAAGATCAAGGCCATGGCCCAAAGTGAGCTGCCAAGAACTCTTTTTAGGATTAATCCATGTCTTCGTCTGAGACAGTTGACGATGAGGATGACGGTAATTAAATCGGATGGATTTCCTGGGTCTCCTCCTGGTTCGGAAAACACGGACATGGACAAGGCACGTTTGCGGGTAGGAGAGAAGGGCATTTCTTAGTGATTACTGAATACCAAGAGATCCCTTTGTGGTCGCCTACTTCCGATGGACCACTGCAAAATTGGAGAAGAAATTGGAACACGCTTCATAGCAAGCCACTCTAGAGAGTACGTCTCTGCCTTGATTTGAATTGTGTTCCACAACAACATTGGGAAAGGGATGGAAAGGTGGAGCCAAACAAGTGCGGATTTTAACAATTGGAATTCGTTAAAAACACGGTCTTGTGGATTCAGGTTATAAGGGCAGTTTGGATCTTCAAAACAATAAAGGCCTCGTTTATGACGGGGTTCGGTTGAAAACTGAAAATGTGTCAGGTTTGTCAAATCAAACTAGTCATCTTTTTCTGTCCATGTATTTTACGCATCCCGAAAATGGTCACGGGATGAGAGAAGAACGAAGGGCAATTCTATTTCTGTTTGTTTTCTGCCTTAGATTGGAAGGAATCAATGCCACAACGAGATGAGCAG
Organism: Tigriopus californicus; assembly: GCF_007210705.1. Lineage (NCBI taxonomy): Eukaryota > Metazoa > Arthropoda > Copepoda > Harpacticoida > Harpacticidae > Tigriopus > Tigriopus californicus. The sequence continues at coordinate 3,880,788 of NC_081449.1, read as the reverse complement.
GGTTTCTGGTTAATCTGTCCGAGACCTTGAACAGTAAAAGGCTCACCAACAACGTGATAACAAGCCCTTATCAATGAGTGGGCCAGGAAAAAGGCAGCCTTCTATTTTCACTCGGCCTTTGATTGGGACTGGGATGCAATGGCCAATAGTAAACATCTCGTGCTAAACTCGGGTTTGTCAATTTTTTACAGAGAACTCTCTGCCAAACTTGCGAGCTTCCAAGGTTTGGGCAAGCCGGCATCCCTTAAAATATTGCCTGAAGGAAATCAAAATAGGAGGCTTTCAACCTAATGTTTACTTTAGTGCTTATGTAGCCTTTTCCTCATTTAGAGGTCTACAAGCAAAGAGACGAGTTCTCTAGATTGACTCCAGAGGTTTCAAGGGTTTTGTCCCCCACCAACCCATTATTTCCACTTCATGGCCAAAGTGATTGGGAAAGCTCTTGATCCAGTCGCCTTGAAATAACGAAATATCGGAAGATAACCTGATCCGCCTGAGCCGAAAAAAAATGATGGAACAAGGGAAATCTTCGAAGCTCTCATGATACCTGAGCTCCCAAGGGTTTTAGAGAAAAGACGTTTCCATTTGCTCAAGGCTACTTCTTGTTCCTTGGGATGACATTATTAGATAGGGAACCGAACCCTTTGGAAATTGATCGCTCAAAGTACATAAAACAATCTTCGCGTACAAACATTTATAATATGTCTGATTGGTCATATGGAACTTCAAAGTAACCTATTCTCTTATAGTATTATTAAAAGTGTATCTAATCGTCATAAAAGATTAAGGGATCTCCCTAAAAATCCCAACCCCATGCCTAATCTGGCTCATAAATGATATATTGATCTCAATTCCACGATTCCGAAAGTAAGAAAAAAAAACATTTTAGAAATAGCAAACATTATTGTCAGGATATTTCATCGAAGCACAGACTAAGGAAGTACTTTTGTACTGCAGTTCATGAAATGCTATGGCATGAAGGTTGGAAGGGTGGAATATGGCTCAATTTCTCCGTCTCAAAGACCCTCGCCTGGCTCTTGGATTGACTTCCAAGCCTTCATCGGGTCAGTGAGCACACGTTTTAAGAGAGGGAACCTTCGCTACTAAACATCTCGCTTCGCTATGAAGCTTTCATGTACCGTAGTTCTAGTAAGTTCGTTTTTTGTAACCAATGGGTCTTGACAGTTTGGATGGTTCCATTCAAAAGGGCTTGAGCCCCAATATTTTTGGAAGTCCGCTTTGGGCGTTCTCCATCACCCACATGTCAGTGCTCCTTTGTTGTGGTCGATGGCGGCAATGCGCTTAGGGCGATTGTTGACTTGAAAGGTGGAAAGGTTTGAGCTATCGTGATCTTATCCGAAATGTCAAACTTGGCCCCGTTGTCCCTGCAGTGTTTTATGGCCTTTTCCAACAGGCTCCACGTGTCATTAAAAGACCCAATGGCAAAATCTTGCAATGGGTTTGGATTTCAATTTCCAAACAACGTCCAAAGAGGTCTGAGGGCATTTCTATTCAAATTTTATGTGCCTTCATTCTACATTTGAACGGCGAGGAGCCTGAACCAACGCTCCCTGAGTGGATAAATCACTCTTCAAGGTCCTAAAACAAGCAGCCGAGCTCAAAATTGCCCAACACTCGTTTTCGTTGGCGTCTGTTCCAGGGAGTAAGCTCTAAAACAAGCAGCCGAGCTCAAAATTGCCCAACACTCGTTTTCGTTGGCGTCTGTTCCAGGGAGTAAGCTCCACGTTTCGATGGAACTGGAACAAGATCTCTGATGGTCTTTGCACAATACACATTTTTCACTCAAACTTGAGTTCCTCCTAACGAGATAACGATCGTAAAAATTCAAAAGGATCCTAGTTTGCAAAACATTCCATGGATCCCGTTCCCCACACACACAAGGAAGCTGTGGGAGGGCACGGAAACCTTCAGCCACACTCTGTTCCAAATCTTGAATTGGGGCACACATTCAGTGTAAAAAGAGCAAGTTTCAGCGGTAAAAGAAAAAAAAAGATTGAAAGAAAGGCCAAAAATGTTTATTGTCTAGAATGAAATGGATCTCAACTATCTCCACTATATAGCCCATGGGAGCGGTTGGCATTGTGCTGAAGTACAATACCCTGAATGGGGCCAAATCCCGATGTGGCTGCAGAGACGGACCCTGCCAAGCACACAGGAATGCATGCTCGTAAAAGCATGTAGTTGTAAAGGAGGGGGATTCACCATGATTAGGACAAAACACACCATGGTGGTCCACCTAGTACCTACATCGACCCATTGGTCCATGGATCACTCCTGCCATTAGCAGTAAAGTTCGATCCGGTGCAGAGCATGGCAAACACATTTTGATGTCTTTTTTATGTTCGCACTTTTATTGATCTTTTCAGGGGCCCCAATTGTGATCCTCTGCGGCGTCAATTGGGGCAGAATATTTTGAAGGTAAGCTAATCCAAGTGTGTTTATAGCCGATATACGATAGTAGAGAATACAGCAAGTCTGGTAAGACTATGAGTGAATGTTTTAAGTGTATGAGCACAAAACAGGAATCGTAAAAGAAGGTTTTAAAGAATAGGCAAATATCTTCGAAATTTTTTAATGAAATTTGAAGATTTGGAATTTTACGGGTTTGAAAGCTAGCTTGATGTACTGTAGTTCAATGGAATTTTTCAGCACTACATTTGGTTCAACATAACTTTTGAAATGGTGACGCTTCAACTCATTCACCCTAAAACTGTTTCCTTTGGGCAATCGGTCAATAGACTTTGGAAAATGAAATTATATTTTGTTGACTGCTTTTTCATTTCTTACCACTTACTTTGAGCCGAAGAGGGTCAGCTTTCAATTATCATTTGCGCTCATTCAACGACGTTGTGAAATTCTACTCTGTTCCCTTGTCGCTCAATGAAATAAAAGCATCATGGGTCATAATTTTCCTACGCATTTGAGCGATCGCCAACTAAACTTTTAGGGGTCAAGTCCAGGGTTTAACACGAGATTACTTCCCAAACGTTTAATTTAAAAAAAACTTTCAGTTGGGATATGTTTTAACGGTTTTTTATGTTTTTACTTGACATTTTCATGACTTTACCTCATTTTAAGTTTCAAGTTCTTGTGAATTTTTGGATTTGAAATTATTTTTTGGGTTCCATTTCCTTTATTTTGTTTTTGAACACTTTATTTGACCTGTAATGTGTCCCCATAAAGGTGCTGTTTTACGTTGTAAAATCACTGTTTGCCGCAAAATTCTGCTTAAAATTGTCAAAGCTTGGTCCTTCCACGCTCTAACCTGCTTTCATTTTCTATTGAGCTATGGTTAAAAGGAATGGAAACTCGGCCACCTTTCTTTGATCTTTAAAGAGCTCATTCGATGGCCAGCGTTGTAGACACCAAGGATACATTGACCAGCTTCATTTTATTTTAAAAACCATATAAACGATGCTCTAGCTACATGAACTGTCTTTCCAAGAATGGCATGATTCAATTAAGCGTTCTATAGCTGCAAATCTGATGTCTGTCTTTCATTTCCATGGATCCCGAATCATTGTATTTCTTTTTACAAGAGATTGAGTGAAGATTTCCTAAGAAAGAATATTGCTGGAGGGTCTCGAGGTCAAGTTCAAAAGACGATGGTTAAACATTTTCTCCTTCATGCTAAAGACAGTTCCATACGCCAGGCCAATTGGCTGTGGATCATATCTTTCGTTGCGAGACCTAAGTAGACCTGGAAAAGCGATTGGCCTTGGTCATCTAAATAGCCATATACATTCCTTGGACAAGGAGATCGAGCTGACAAGAAATTGACAAAGGATCTCGTGTGTTTGTCAAGTTTCCTTGCCGAGAGAAATCATGGACTTGGAAAATTTCCTGGCACGCCAACAACTTTCTCTCTTGCGAATGAGGAACTGGATTGGAACAAGAAAAGTTGGGACCGATTTTGTTAGGAGACACTCGCACAAACGGAATCGACGCTCGGTCCCTCTCAGGGTTGCCAATGAATTTAGACGAGTGGATAAAGACTACAAGATAATGGTTAGAGCACCATTTGGCACATCTTGCAAAGTCAGGCATGCATATGAAAAGAAAAGCCCCGAGGTTCAGTAGTCCTTTCTTTCAGACGAGGAAGTTGTCCTTAATCCAAGGGGTACTTCAACGCTGTTAAGGGTCTTATGGACAAGAAAATGAGTAGGCTGGGACCCCTTTCAAGAAAATGGCAAACCTGGAAAAGCAATTGTGTCAACAAAGGTGTAACAGTAAAAAGCCCTTCAACTTTTTGACCCAAAAATCTTGGTGCCTCCTCCGGATCAAGAGGGAATTTCCACCATGTCCCACTCACTCTTTCACAATCAGATTGACAATCCTGACCTCATTCTCACGATTGAGAAGGCGCCCATGCCATCTCACCCAACGAGTAAGTTCTTGGGAAATAGGGTCCAATTCAAACTCGGGCACATCATTCAATAACAATCGAGTCAAAATTGCCTATGCCAAAATGATGTTTTCGCTGATATTGTATGCATATCAGTTTTGGTGTTCATTATCAATTGCGTACCATTTCGTTTGATTGGGCCCACGTTAAAATCCGCTTAAAATGGAGCAGCATTTAGACTTCCAATTGTTTCTTTCTTTGATGGAAAGAAAATAAGGGGATAAGTCTCACTTACAAAGAGCACCATTTCATTCTAAAATGAATTCTATCTAAACCAAAAAAATCTTTTTCGATAAAAGGTACTGAAACTGTATGTGTTCCTTATCTTTTGGAATATTTAGAGCTCAGATGATAAGTTGACTTGATTCCTAATCTGTGAGAGCGACGAAAAGCTAATTCAACTTATTGGCGCAAAAAACAGGGTTGGAACTTGGAATCCTTCTTTAGACAAATTGGTGGAGGGTGGTTTGCAGTTGAATTAAGGTCAACTAAGAAGGGTGCCGACGCACATCAGTTGAGATAGTTTCCGTTTTTTTTGTTACAACTGAACCGAGCGTCCGAGACTAAGCTGAGCCATGGACCTGGATGGTTAGAAATGAGTTTGAAGCATTTTTTCCATTTTTTGCCCATCAAATGGCCGAGGGCGAAGACGTGGTGAATGGTTAATGCTGTTTCCTAGCATGAGTGAGGTCCCCGGTTCGATTCTCCTCCCGACCTTTCCCAAGGAAACTTTTAGAACCTAACCACACCCACAGACGGAGAACCAATCTGATCCGGACAACGGAAACGGTTTCACTATCCGACCCCAGCACCCAAATGAAAAAAATGAATGTTGTAAGATTATAACCAGCAGTTATGACTGCTATACTATTATACTATACTATATTATGACAGTATAACTGCTAGTTACGATGACTGACTTGAGTGGAAAACTTGTTTATCACGAGAGGTTCCTTTAAACTACTAGTGTGCTCAATTTGTACTGAATTATAAAAGATGTTAATGCCCCAAAAAAAATATGTTTTTGGTCAGAGGAACGGCATTGTCAAAATGCTTTAACTCATACACAAAATACGACTGTACTAAAATTCCAACCATTACAATGGTTCTTGAATCAAACAAACTCATACTTATATAGAAGATATTTTAAGGAGAAAGAATTTTCAATCATATGAAATGAAAATGCCCTTTCGGTTGCGAAAAGTTTACCAGGGTGCCCTATCAAAAAACAATCCACAATCTGCAAGACACAAAACTGGTCAGATGGACCCCCTGGAATACCTCTTAGAAAGCCGTTTAAGTAAATACGTAAGGAAATGACTATAACTTCACCCTAAAACGTATATTGTGTATTATCTTTTTGAGTTATAAAACAAGTAAACCTTTTCTCGTCATGGATGATGAGAATCCATTTTTTATTGTTGGACCCCTTTTCTCACCCCTGCTCACTGAAGGTGGAACTGTTCAAATACTAGCAATCTCATTGAGCATTATGAGCACCAACTGGATTCAACAGAGAGGTGGGAAAATGCACGACGAGGACAATTACAAGTCACTCATTGACGAACCATTCAGAAAAACATTCAAAGTTGCTCGGTCTATTCATGCCCATCTATCCCCAAGTTCCTACCACATTCTAAGCTACCCCACCCCCATTGTTCCATGATTGGGCTCGTACCCCCGCCTCCCCCTCCCCCCGTTTCCCCTCAACTTCGTTTGCCTTTCTTTGATCATCATCGTTCTCGTCACGTCAGCAACTGTTCCGTATTATTTCTTAGGATAAGCATCTTTGTTAACCCAAGATAGGTAAATAATGAAGCTTTTTGAAACTTTAACAACACTTGATGGAACAACAATAAACAACCTTTTCTGTTTGCCTTAAAAAACCAGACGAAGTTCAATTCATGCCCTAGAGTTTGAATTGTTCGAGTTAATGGAACAACTTTTGGAAACTGATCCCCCAAATGCTCGAGCTGTTCACTTTTCGTTCGGCCAAGGTTTTGAATTTCGTACGAGTTCTCGCTCAAGAGGGTGACAATCATGAACCACAAAGCGCACATATTCCTGATCGGAGAGTGTTCCACTTGAGAAGGGAGATCTTGACTTTTCCACTCGCTGATTCTCAATGGGTGGGTTACAGTGGGAATTTTTATTGCCGAGACTGCCTGTGTGCCAATTCTGAATGTTCCCAAAGAACCTGGACGGCCAATTAATGCCGCTTTGGTCCACATCCGAGAGGAAATGTCATAGGAGTGGAAGAAAAGCGGGCTATTACTAATGTAGCATGGCCTCCGCCTCAGCTTCTTCACCGGTTCCTGGTGATGTTCCATCTGCAGGAGAGTTAATGGTCCCTGAGATATGTGAGCACTTAAAATGATTTGTGGGCAAGGTTTCTTTTTCTGATCAGCCTCAACTCTCAAGTACTTCTTTGGGCTCACGTTTAAGGGGTTCTTAATTGTGATTTAGAGGGAGGGGTCGTTCGTCCCCTTTTTGCCATGCATCTTTCAAGTTCCTCAAAAGTGGATTTCCTTTCATTTTGTGCTTGGGCGACCAGTCTGTTAGTCCCACGGGTATGCGGCTCAGATTATGGAGAGTTCGAAGTCAATAAAACTGACCTCACCAAGGTCCAAGCCTTCGTTTCACGTACGTACCCAAAAGTTTTAGATGGTTCCTTTTGAATCGAAGCAAATATTTGGTGTCTGGGCTCGGAAGGACAAGAGGACACTTTTGGACATTCTCTGAGCCCAACCCTTTCCAGCATTCATTCATACATTGATCCATTTTCCGCCTTCGAGCAAAAAAGGAAGTCCTTTCCAGACTCAATCTTTCAAAAAAAGTGGGACATTCGCCGCGTGCAGCAATGCCTTCACCGTTTTCGAACTACTCTTTTCCACCTCGGGAAGGATCATAGTCACTCTCTTTTCAGGGATAAATGATTGGCAGATTAGATAGATGGACGTTGAACAAACGAGGAGATTTCAGGCCCAATAGCAATCAGCTGGAACCTCCAAGGCTTATTATGGACTTGAGTAGTAGATTCGAGGGGGAAAAACTTCATGGACCAAGTGGCAATAGAGCTCAAGTGAGCCAGAGTAAAGCCTTCCTTTTCGGCCGCCACTTAAAGGAGTTAGTTAAAGAAAGAATCAAGTTCTAATGGCGATCGGCCGAGTGAGGTTTCAAATTTCTCGAGATCCCATGACTTCGTAATGCAATTCCAATTCCTTCGGCAAGAACAGAACCGATTAATGGCGTTCATTAACCCCCTTTAGGAAGAGGACTGCAAGAGGACCCTAGCGCCCCACTTTTGAGAAATAACTCAAATGGATTTCATTAAAGAATTGTGCCTTGGGTGGTTAAAACATGAGGTTCCACATTCAGCTTCTCTCTTGTCAAATCAGCTCAGAGAATGTTCCATTAGACATAAAAAGGACAGAGGACAGAATATGTTGAATAGAATTGAGCAAGTTTGCATCTTTTTAGAATGCTCAGCAAAGACAGGTTCGGATACCGAAGCACCCTGGATTAAAAACTTTCTACCGGGTCCAATGGAAAACTAGCTGGATCCATCACCTTCACCATGAAAGATCGACCTTTCTCCAAAGGATGGATTTCTAGAGCTTCTTCTCTAATTGATGGGGGTTTTCTTGTCACACGTTTGAAAAGTTGGGACCAGACTCTTAAAAGCACAAGTGCTAGAGCATATGGTTGACTGAGCACGATTGGTCCTCATTGGATCGTGGAACGTGGAACTTGGGAAGTGGTAGAAACGAATGCGGTTCCATTCGTCGACGGAACAGACCCAGACGAAACAGCTTCATATCCACATTCACACGATTTGGGCTCTTACGTTTCAATACCACATGGTATGGTACCACTCCAAGCCAAGCGTCTGGCAGGCGACCCTAAAGCCATCATATTTAGGGAAAGGGCCCTTTCTCTCCCACATAGATAAGCCCACTTAAATAGATTACTAGACATTTTTCATTGAGCCTCATCCAACCCAACCTGGAGCGAGGGAGAGGAATCTTGGCTAGCACTTTTTAATGGATCATTTTGTGTCCTTCACCCATCTTAAGAGAGAAAGAAGACAGACGAGAATGATTGAGCTAAGGAAATCAGGTATGCAGGAAAGGGTGGAGAAGACCCAAGGATCAGAGCTGGATCGAGCGTATCAAAATTGGAACGGAGAGCACCCAAATCCGTCGTCTGGGGGGGAGGAGGAGGAGGCCACCACGCTTTAGATTGGATATCGGATGGATTTTAAATGAAAGGGTGGTGCTTCCAAGTTCCCTAGAATCTTCCATTCTTCGAGGTAGACACTCGAGGGTTCAGACTGGACCAATAACTCTCAATCTGCCTTGTTTGGAGTACCATTAAGCATTAGAAAAATCTAGACCATTGGGTGAAGTTTTTGGAAGTTATTGTCGGAGATATATTTTAGAGCGATTATAACCAAAATGAAAATACTGGACAAGAACAAGTATCCTCGGAAAGTCTGATCACTTTTCGAATATCCCTCCCTTTTGGCCAAGTTAGTTGCTTGGTGTTATTCAGGGTTGCCATTAGCTATGTCGAGAATTAGCCTGTAGATGGAAACTTTGGCACTTCTTTGGTGGGCAGTTCTCCGAACAAAATTATTTTGATTATTACTCAACCTGTTTAAAAAGATTTAGCTTCCCGTAGAGTTAAAGTGCAAAATGGTTATGTTCGAGTTTATCTGCATACAATCACGCCATTGAGATCACAACAAATATCAAAATTCCCATTTTTTGGAATCAATCAATCTTAACATCAAAGATAGTTCCAATTCTGACGATGTTATTGAAAATTTCCCATTGCAAATGAGAATTACAGTTTGATTTGATTCATGACAGTTTTACATGAATCTATTTTTACACGACTGAATGTAATAAAAAGGATAACCAAAATTCCATAGTATTTGTAATTGCAATTAATGGCATTTGCAAACCGAGTAATTGCTATTGTAACTAATTGCATCGGTAGCCCATGTACTTGTAATCAATTACATTTCAAAATTAACCGATATAAGTCTGCCAGCCGGAAATTGTACGTTGAAATTGATTAGAACCAAAAGTCAAAAAGAACCCTAAATTAGCTAGTTTGCACTAGGGTGTCCAGAGAGTGGGTGACTGTAACGGGTAAGTCTTAGAAATGGCTTGCCCGATATGATATCAGTAAATGCAATGCAACGAGTTCGAATTTTCATTCGATTCCCTTAGAGCCAAAATGTCGATCATACTAACCTAACGTGGCGGAGGCTTCTCAGGGTAATTCGGCATTCTTGGACCAATTCTGGTTTCACAAAAGTATGTGAAAGTCTGATTGATGTAGGGTGCGATATATCATTGAAATCTGAGGCTGTTAATGATTTGAAGGATGGCCATGTACTCTTTTCGTCAAGGTGGCTCAAAAAGGTTTACTGTATAATGCATATGCTGCACATGCACTGGGCGATATATGACGATAAATATTCCAAGAGGGAAGTGGAACATCATTTTTGCACATGTGTGGACGAACAAAGAATTCCTGGGAATCGAGTAGAGGTCACAGTTCCTAACTCATTGGCTCTTCTTCCATCTTCCGTTAGTATGAATTGATAACGTGAAAAGCTTTGCACTTTTTTGGGATGCGAGGTGCAAGCGATCCAAACATGTTTCCAATAGGGACCATCAAGTCCAGTATCAGATTCATTCCCTATGGGTAGATGTGGAATTTGCCTTGAAATCCTTCTTCGAGAATCTAGGAAACCATGTTAACCACCACGTCCGGTCTCTTCGCTTTGTGTTCCATTAGGTCCAGCTTTGGGTCTGGAAGCTTTCTAGAAACGCTGAAAGTACTCCTATGGGTTGTTCCATCGTTGTGTCATATGAAAACCCATCCTGTTTTTACTTGTACTCCTTTTGAGGCAGGTGCTTCTATCATGGATTACCTTCCAGCGGAGTCTATCTTTGGTGACTTTTCCAGCTTTCATTGACTAGCTCATTCACAAATGACACATAGTGCCGGTCAAGTTCATTGACACGTCTGATCTTGCAAGCACGGGATAAGGTCCAAATCGGGGTGGATACTAGAGTAGGAAGGCCTAGGAAAGGCTTCACGTCCCTTAACTCACCCTTATTCTTGTGAATTCCTTCAATATTAGAGAGTCATGTATGCTTTTTCAACTTTGAACCTTGAGTGATCGAATTCGTAGTAACCCAGTTTATGTGCTTTTTTCGGAGTCTCAATGGTGTATTGGAATACAATTTTTGAACAGAGCATTTAATATTTGGCATAGAACAGTCTTAAGCCATGACCAACAGATACAGTCGATTCTGGGGTACATTGAGTGGTTCATATCATAGTTCAATTCAAGCGATTTGTTTTCCAAATCTTTTAATGGTTCATTTTTTATGATTGATCAATCTCCGTCTCTCTGCAAGGAATTCGAAATAAGCAGGAACATTCATCCAGGTACACGCAAAACAATCTAAATTGCGTGGACTGTCCATTGCCCAATCCAGTTTTAGATTTTAATGTCCCTATGACCTTTTTTGCTCAAGTCACTGCATGTACATCTGTCTTTAGCGAGTCAATCAGACAAAGCCAATATTCTTTACTATTGCGAAGCTCAGTATTGAAACCCGTTACCATTACCAATCCCGAAAAATGTAGTTCTGAATAGTCGTCAGAGGAGCTGGTTGGATAAAGCTAATATCCCTTCAGACACCGGGAAACATAATTATAGCTGTATTTCCTTCTTTCCATCTTCCAAAATGCCACAAATGAAACTGTGCCCCTGGATGAATGAAGTGCCTTTAGTTAGGCACTCTGCATACCTGCTGACGGTGAGTAAGCCTCAAAAGTGGATTACCATTTTCACACCAACTTAATGGTGTGACGCTATTTTGGAAGGTGACATGTCATATCCGACTTGTTCGTGCGTTTTCCAGCCAGTTGCGCGTAGAGTATTGAAGGTAAGACTACAAGTGTGAATGGTGACAATAACAATGGAATAATGAAGAAATATTATGGGGCTTCCAAGAGAGCGAATGGCCTTGAGATGGGGATGCATCCCTTCCCAGCTAATCTTATCAGAGATGATTGTCGACCGAGCACAAGAAATCCGCTATAACCAAAGGTCGCCCCATTTGACGGGGGAAGCTAGAATGAAGGCCAAGCCCAAAACCCACGTGTCTGCCCAATGAATACTTTTTTTGCTCTTGATAACTTCTGCCATGATGATATCTCAGTTGGCTTTAGAAGTCTAAGAGACTCTGACAGAACACATTTCCGCTCTCAAAGATTCGCTCCCCAAAATAGACGAGATCGTCTTGTTTGGTGCCCTCTCCTCTCTTTCTCTGTGAATGGTTCCAGCCTTGTTCCAGTATGGCATTGTCGGAATAATAGAGCAGGTATATTCCCCTGGTAATGATCGGGTTTCGACAACTTGAGATGAGGCTGGTTGGGAATCAATCCTAGACATGCAGACAAATCATTAGGCCACAAAGACCATCCATGTTCAAGTAGAAATATCGTGGTATGCACATCGTACTGTAAAAGCAATAGTATGAGTAGCAGAATGCTATGGCACGCACATGGAAAAGGGCTCTGCCATCAAAGTCACGACAGGCCTTTTCCAATTGACCTTGGAGAAGCTCTTCAATACGACGAAATTGCCGATCTGGTGGACCAAATCCACTGCATAAGGTTCCGAAGCGGCTGTTGGATTTGCAAACTTGGCGGGCAGCATTTGGTTTTTTAGAGCTAGGGGACATACAGGCTGGTACATATACGAGAGGGATGGACCAATTTATATGTTCCGTCGGAAAATCGCGGTTAGTGCGTCATATTTATGTCATCCAAAAGTCCTTTTACGGCCCGGAGAATAACCTTACTTTGAACAACGACCTTACTTCATCGGGGTCTAGAGGAATGGTGCAAAAAATGCCTCCAAACCAACACTTTATCATGGCAAGATGAGCCCAAAATACGAGACACCTAAATGTCGGTGGAGAAAATATGATTTGGTCCAAGGGAAGAGCAGAAGCCAAAGAGCACGGCTTGTATCCAGAAGGATTTTGTGGGCACGTCGAGGCCATTTCATAACTTGATTGACCTTGATGGCGTAGATGGAGGTAAGAAAATGGAACATGGACAGCTGTTTTCAAGGCCAAGGTGATATGTTCCAATTACTCAGATTACCAAAGTGAGAGAAGAGGAACAACAACAGCAACAACAACAACGACGACGACGACACGTGGCTCTTTCATTCCCAAAATAAGTGGTACCAATGCCCGGATATGGTGAGAATGAAGAAACTTTTACCATTAGGTCGTTTCCAAGTTGCCTTCCAGATATAAAGATCCTTGAACAGTGTGGACAGAGAGAGGGACAAGTGGCAAAGTGAGGTCCACTCAAGTGTGCCAATGAATAATTCACTAGCGAAAAAAAGCGGCTCCAAAAAAACCCGCCAATTTTCCTGAATTCCATTGAGAAGATCGAGCTTGATGCTCAAGAGGCGAGCACAATCACGGACTCCAAGGTCAAAGGCCTCATTACTATGATGCTGATGTTGATGATGATGATCATCATAAAGTTACAAGTGCTTTGATAGGACCAAATCGAGGATCAGACGAGAGCAGAGGTTGAGAATGGGCATTAGCCGACCAGTCGAGCAAAATGATTGGTTGTATAACGAGAAAATTGATCTCAGAATCGAACGAGACACGGAACGGATCATCACGGATGTGCCAAAAAAGATGGGCCTTTCCTTACCTTCAATGTTGATGCAGGGGAAAATAAGTCTGCCTTTGACGTTGCCCACGTCTCTCGTATTCAAGAAATGTCACGCTAGCCAAGTCAGATTCGCTTCATTCATTGCATGGAGATTATTGGTAGATGGTTTCGCTTCTAATTTGTGCTTGGTTCCAAATTCTCACTCCATTTTCCTTTGGTTCTTAAGCCTCAATCAAACTGTGGGACACGAATGCACTTCTCACCCACTTTCCCAACGTCAAGGAAGGTGCGTTCCAACTTAAGTGGAAAGACCTTCAGGTCCAGATTGAGATTGGGTTTATTCACGAAGGAGCGATAGAAATATAATCGAGACGAATCCGGCACATCCGATCATGGCAGTGGTCCAATCTGGAACAAAAGCGGAGATGAGAACATAGCCAGACCACGTGGGTAAGAGCTGGCAAACTTTGAAAGATTACTCCGAACTCAAGTTTTTAGAACACGCCGTTGGGGGAATAGGGCGTACCTAGAATACGAAAGTTGGTAAGCCCAGCTTAGGTGACCTAATCCATCGGTTTTGTTTACCCCCATTGGGCGAGGTCCGATTTTTTGAGGTTCTACCATGTGGATCAACGCGCTTCTCAAGTCAAAAGGAAATTTAAAACAAGCCGTTGAAATCCCTAAACCAATTTGAAAATCAATTTCTTTGACAGCCGTCTGGAAAAAGCTGTTTCAAAAATCCCGATGAGAGGAAAGTGATGGGGAATATTGTAAAAGGGATTTTCGAATGGTTAATTCTGCACTAATAATTTCTTTTCTTCTTTCGGAGGTTATGAGATACAAAAATCAATTCTTTTTTTTTTCACACTGTATTGTAGAAATTTTGAAAGCATAGAATTAGGATTCATGAATTGGTCTTTTAGTGCCAGATCGTGTTTTATCCTTTGGTCCAAAAAAAGGTTATAGGACCCATGTTTATTTCTCTCCAGAAGTCCATGAGCTAGTTGCCTGCGTAATTCGTTAATTGGTAACATATGCAGCACATTAACCGCGCAAAGTCAAAGTACCATAATAGGCCGCAAAATACTCGATAAAAATGGCACCACTAGAACAAGACTGCATTCACTCAACCATCCCATTTCGCTCTGTTCCAATGATCCTTGATAGTAAGCGAAAACATTCCCTTTGTACGAGACCTGATGTGCCCATAAAGGCTTAGTACTGGAAAACTTTTAGCTGATGAATGAACCGAGATAATGTAATGACCGAAATGTGCCAAATGCTAATTCTAGTCCAAGATTTACTGATGTGAGTCGAACAAATGAACACAGAGCACGAAAAGGAACAGGGTCTATGCATGATTAATTTTATAAATTAAAAGTAGGAACGAGATTTGAAATCCATTCGTAGTTTTTCTGGAATTCTAATGGGAAGGATTTTCTACTGCCCAATAATTCCGCCCACGGATGTAAATTCAAGTCAAGTTTGAAATAAACGATGCGCTTTTCTCAAGAACATCCCAAGCTTAAGAAACTGAGTGGTTCAGTGCGTGTCTGAGTTGTTCTTAATTAAAAGCATTGGACTCATTCGGCAACATTCAGCTCATTCTCCAACCCCTTCCTTGGCTTTGACTTATTCAAATGGAAGAAGCTATTTGATGAAATGCTTCCACTCTCCGTTTCTGAGCCATTCCGTCTTTTCTTGAGTGAAATGAGGTTGGAAGTTCATGCTAAATGTGAAGAGATCCAAATCTGGAGGAGGGATATTTCCGGAAAATGTTTCATTATTCTTAGAGCACAAATGCAATAGGAGGCAAGAACATAGGAAAATGGGGGCGGGGTGGCGGAACAAAATGGAGCATGGCATTGTGACTCCTGGGCTTTGATGTTCTTCCCTTTCTATGCCATGGTCCCAAGCAAAAGGACAAGCTAGATCAAGATCGTCGGGGGTTGAAAGATCTTGAATTGTGTGGTAGTACCATGGGAAATGAAAACCACCAGGCTTCTTGGTCTAAACCAATCCAATGCTTTCTCACTCACCGAGTGGAAAACTTCTTGTTTGCCGTGAAAGGACATATTTATATAGTGAGGGCTGGTCTGAGACGACGCCCGTCCCACGGATTATCCGTTGTCGGTTAGCCGTTCACGCTTTCAGGGTGATGGTTTCCGAGTGGTTTTGCCACTTTGCACAGGTCCTGAAGACTCTCGGAGGTGGACTGTATTAGCACTAAAGAGAATTCCAACCCAAGTGCCATGCCATATCACCAAACTTTGAATAGCACCCGACCACCAACTTTTTTTTTCTCCCGTCAGAAGAAAGATTTATTCTCTGCACAAAAACACACCACGAAAACCACATTGAATAAGGCCTCTGCTCAATATGGGAACAACCGTGAAAGGCTGGTCTGAGCTGGGAAGTTCCATGCTGCAAAAACACGACGAGGAATCAAATATTGCCGTTTCTGGCAGACCTTTTTCCCTTTGACTGCCTGCCTGTGTGTGTCTTTCTCCTCATTCGTCAGTCAGTGGTATCTTCTTCTTTGTGGAGCACGTGCAAAATTGAAATGATGTGTTTGTCTTGTCAGTGGAGTGTGTGTTTGCCGACTGACTCGAAAGCCCCAATGTCAGGATGGATAGATGTGCTGCAATCTCGAGAGATGGTCGTCCGTGGAACGCAAGAACGAGCGAGAGAGAGCGCGGTCCCAAAAAGTGTTCCAAAGTGTTCCGCAGAAATCAAGGAACGGACCCAGAAGGAAACACGAGCAAAGAAGACGAGGTCGAGGGCGGAAGAAACAAAAAGAGAGACAGAGGCACGGAGAGAGGGAACCAGGGGCACGCAAGCAACTTGAATACGTACACTGGAGAGCATTGTACTGAGGAGTAGGAACTAAACATTGGGTGGGTGGAATAACTTCGAAAGGTGGTGAGCCGTGTTGTAATGAGGGATCGGGTCTTGTACTATAATACCATGGTTTCTGCGAATAACACTGCGTCCAAGACCTAGACCAAGACCAAACCTCACTTGATGAATTGAGGTGTACAAGCTTGATTCGTTCCTTTGTCGGAGGGAGGCTAAATGAAAACTATTATTTTATCATGACCAGGTTGCACAGCTTTCTTGTTGGAGTGCAAATTCCAATATGGATTATATATTTCATGGTTGCTGAACTTGAGAATCTACGGTGTTGACGAGAAAGGTGCACACAATTCGGACCGTCAATCCTGATAATTTATGTTCAATTGAAAGGCTTTGCCTCTTCCTCTTCTTGGCAGCCTTGTCCCCCTTTATACTATTTGAAAGGCTTCTTGGATAATATTCGGAGAGGACTTGAACTTCACTATGTATAAAAAAAACCTACTTACTCGCACCAAATACGAATCATAATCAAAACAGTACAAGGCTGAACTTGACTCAATGGCCTCCACATCCAATCTGGACTTGAACTCTCTCCAAGGACTTGATTGCTAACCGTCTTCCAACGACCTTATATGGCGAGTCCTTCTCAAGCTTTTATTTACCTCCACAAAAACGAGACTCAGGGGGTCAGAGAAAGGTCAGGCAAAGGCCGAAGAAATGCGATACACTTGGCCAGCCTGTTCTGGAAGTGTCTGAAGCACCATCAGTGAGTGAGTCAATTGCTATGCTGACAGTCCACATTCCACTTGGATGGGGATCTCGAATTAAGCACAATCCCCCCAACTATCCCCGAGAAGGCCCGGGTCAGGATTGCCAAGAAACCTTGAACCGTCTTGAAAGATGAGCCCTGTCTTGGCCGGTAATAGAAGGGGTCTCAACCTATTGGCCATGTCCGATTGTGCCAAATTTAGGGCCGTGAGAATATTTACATTCATGGAAAACATCCGAGGAAAACTCATTACTGAGCCTGCGTATGGATAAGTTGAAAGTCAAGGCAGGGCCAAGAAGCAAAGGGAAAAAAGCTGGGCCCATTAGCCCCCCGTTCCAAATGGCACGAGCAAATATCAGATATTATTGGAAAAAGCTCATTTTAACCGTGCATGGAGATGGGTGGCCTTTGGTGGCACGGCGTCTCTGTTAACCTTTGAATGGAAGGAGAACAACCCGACCCACCTACGTACGTATGTACGACGTACTAGCCAGGAAAGAAAAGGAGAAGGACGTTGAGCAGATTCGAGGAGGCCAAATGAGGCATGGAATGCTTGATGGGGCCCTTAGGAATATCCGTTGCACGACTTCCCTCCCACTCGAATTTGGCACAAGTTGATGAGATCTGTTGTTGGCCTTCTCAGTCTTCAGTCACACCTCCTTGGCCGTTATGCTCTCAACGTGGCCCTTGGGTCATAGATGTGTATATGTAGTGACAGCAGGATGGGGAAAAAAAGGAATGATAAAGCATGGACTCTTGGACCGAAACTATTGACGATGTTCTAGTCGCTCTGTATCATTTTAGACTCATTTTCAAGCGCATTTATTCATAAGCAAAGACTTAGATCTTTCAATTCAAATCGATTAGCAAAGCTTGAACAAGTCGAAGCAAAGTTCTAAAGCAAGGTTGGAAATAGTTTCGTTGAACTTGAAAATCCGAAGTGATCAAATATAAGGTATTACCAATGGTACCGGGAAAACATCGATTTGCAAATATTTTTTTTTAATTTCCATCCATGTTCGTTGTGATAGCTTGCCTACCCGTGATAAGAATCATTTCAAAAAGGATCCATAACCAGAGTTGATTTGGGCCTATACACAATTTATGATTGATGAGGAGCAATTGAATCAGGCCTTGACAAGTTTCTGAAAATATATCCTATTTTTCAAGGGTTAGCCAGATTTGCCAATCTAGTTTGTTAGGACATCACACATTACCGATATCTTATACAAAAGATATAGATAAGTATCAGTATCAATCATAAATAATTCATAAAGACTCCTAGTCCCTGGAGTATGTGTAATAAGTTCCCATAACAAAAGATAAATTTGTAAACCTCACCCAAAACGCATCTACG
The DNA here is from genome assembly GCF_007210705.1 of Tigriopus californicus. Taxonomy (NCBI): domain Eukaryota; kingdom Metazoa; phylum Arthropoda; class Copepoda; order Harpacticoida; family Harpacticidae; genus Tigriopus; species Tigriopus californicus. The sequence continues at coordinate 3,862,641 of NC_081449.1, read as the reverse complement.
GTAGTTTTAGCTATGGGTCTGTGGTCATTGCTCAGACAGCGTTGTTCCCTTTCCTTTTCTGATAGTGGGTTTCATGTCAAAGGCCAAGGCTTGGATTGGACTCGCGGTCGCTTGGCTCTTTGTGAAATCAAGTTCAAATGAAGGCTCGTCTACTTTAGAGACCAAAATGATCCTTCGTGTGGAGAACCCAACGTGGAGCAAGCATGATGTGGAACACAACATAGACGAACACACCTCCTCCTGACCAGGCCTGCCATCCATCCCAAATAAGATGCAGGCCTTTCACGGTGCTGATTTTATGGCGGCATTAAATGCTCAAAATCTTCCACCACCGTGAACATGGCCTTTAACGACAACACCGGAACACTCATTTCCGAGGGATACGGTCATAATTCAAGTCTGTTTACATTCTCCATAACTTCAACATCCCGTGTTATGAAGCCACAAACCTTGTTAATCTACCTCTCTTTCTCGGGCTCACCAAACTCAGCGGGAAGCGAAATTTGGAATAACACCAGATGCTTGTCTCTCTCGGTGCCACTTCTTGTTCCAAATGCTCAAGACTAAGGAGCAAATATTGAATTCAAAGTACGTTCATAGTGCTCGAGCGTACATTCGCCCTCATAAGGACCATCCAAGGTCGGTGGGATATTACTGTGGAGCCATCAATTGTCAAGTCCACGTGATGCTTTGAGCTCGATACGATCCTTGGAGCTGTCCAAGATGTGTCATGTTCCATTCAAGTGGGCCGATATCTGATGTGTTGGGTACACGTCAGGGTTACCAAACCCGTCCAGTCAAGTTCAATCAAAATCACGACATACCAATATACCACCACTCGTTGTTCTTGAGCTCACAATAAACACTACGGCATTGGCTTGGGGTGGCAATCTTCCCGATCATCCCGATCGTCGCATATCATTTGAAGTTGGGGTGTCGTGGAAAGGAATGATTCATGGTGGTTCTGCCTTCACCCTTGGAATGAGGAGTGGAACAAGAAGTCCCTCTCTTTCCTTCCTCTAGACAAATCTGGAACTTCACATATCTGTATAAGGGTGATAAATTGCCCATGATTTCTTTATTTTGAGTCTACGTTCTACGTACAGGGAGGGAGGGAAGAGCTCTAAGGTATGTACGTAGTATACGTACGTACATAGTTGTAGGATGTAGAACACTGCATTCATACAGAGGAGTGACGCTTCAGTGCTTTCTCCAGACATTAATAAGACTTGAAAGTTGGGTGTATCTTACACAGCGAAATGAGATTAGAAGACATTGTCATGACAATGCATAAATGCCAAGCGGTGTACAATCGTAAATCAAATTCAAAAGAGCATTTGCAGAGTGCCTCCGAACTTTCATGCACATTTCTTAGAGAAAAAAAATATGCTAATTGTTTGAAGACGGTTACGGTTGCCATATTGCAGGCATGTATGCTCTCTGGAAATTAAAAAAAAAGAGTAATATGCCACTTTTTGAAGAAGAAGAATTTCTAAATGCTAACTAATCTTTGATTAAAATTATGAAGGAACACACCGGAAAAATGAATTTGTTTTTATTCCCCAGCCAGAGTTTTGCTCCAGGGTAAGTGAGAACAAGACAAAGTTTCATTTTGGAATCGAGAATTTTCGTCCCGAGAACATCTCGAAATTACGCATACCTAAAGTCTCTAGGTGGCATTGCAATAATCAAAGTCAATTAAAGTGTGATTGCATTTTTTCTTTGTCCTATAGTTTTCTGGTGTTTAGTTCAAGTACATGAAATTCTTGCAGGAGTGAACTGTCCTTCTTCACAACAAAAGAAGGTGCTTTTGGGGACTTTCTGATCCTTAAAAATACCTCCATGACCAAAAATACCGACTTTTATTTTGATAACGCTAGCATTCGTTTCGATAAGGGTAGCAAAATAGTAGTTTTAGTTGCTCAAACATGCTCTTGATTAAGGTCTGAGCTAGTAATGTAATAGTTGGCTAGAATTTTTAGTTAATGAAATCAAAATTCGAAGGCATGCGTGAAGTTAGGTTCGAAAAGGGAATGTGTCACTCCCCTCCCACAACGAAAGGTCCCTCAAAATTATGTTATGTTCCTACTGAAACATCTTTATGCTTGTTCATGGACCGTTAAAAATATGGATTTGAAATAGCTATCCCGCCAAAATCGACCTTTTTGTGTTGGAGCCATTTGTGTCCCATTTCAAAATTCCTAAATGATATTGGTAGGTTTTATGGTCAAAACTACAGGCAAATCACTTCTGTGACATTTACTTGTGAAGTTTAAAGATTATCACAAGCCTATTTAGCTGACCCAAAGTAGGCCGAAACCACCTCCTTTGAGTTCCCTAATTTTGGGTCCGAATTTGGCAAGGTCATTCATTCATTTGGTCAGACGTCATAATTTTGATGAAATAAATTGTTATGAAGACGCATTTTTTTAGCCTCTGTTAAATCTATTTCATGTCCCCGGCTTATGGTCACAAAAATGAAAAAGCGTACGTTGACTGTCAGAAAGTTAAGTCTCATTTTTATCTATATACATTTGAGAGCACCTCTAGCGAAATGGGTAGCAAACTAGCCAATCAAAAACTAGATGGTTAATTCAGTTTTCCCATCCTACGGCGACTTACTTCGAGTGTTTCAACTCAAGATCCAGCTGAGTGACAAACTTTTCTCACTTCCCAATTCATATAAGGTTCCCCTCACATTTCCCAGGATTTGATCCCATTCCAACCGAAGAGCCACGGATGCAATGTAGATTAGGATCTTTTGGCCCATAAATGGAACATGTGAGCATCGTGTGGAAAGTAACCTTCTATTGTTTCAAGAGGATGAAATTCAATCCAGTGAGGCAAAAGAAGGGGGGGGGCCCCTCTGTCTAATGAAACCGACGGAAATCAGCCCTCAATGACGTTACGGNTATGTTGATGTGGCTCCTTTCCTATGAAGGGTGTGATGTCATGGGTGTGCTCCGTGGTGAGTTTGAATGGCTTGGTCGGTTGGTCGGCCCATTTTGGCTGCAATTGCTGAACAAGCACATGCAGACCACCTCCGCACATGCTACTTACGGGCTAGTCCGTACTAGCCAACCCTCTAATCCAACTGTAATGGATATGATTAGTTTTGCTTGTCAATATATTACATGTGATTAGGGTTGTCCCTTGCCAAAATGGAGGGAGAGAGGGGAGGGGATTTGGATGATCTCAGTGTTCCAAGAAAATGTGACATTGTTCCACTTCCCCTCTGTCTAATGAAACCGACGGAAATCAGCCCTCAATGACGTTACGGTAGGTTATATTTATATTTTGTCGAAACTTCCGGATATCACAGACACAAATATTGCAGTAAAGTGTTTCGAGCGTCTTGAAATCGCTCCATCAAGCTATTACAATATCCGGTTTGTCCATTGAGATATTATGGGGATCGAAGTTTTCCACGAAGCAATTGGGACTGACCGTGCTCACTTTGGCGATCCAGTTGACGTAGTACACGTAGGAAAAGATGTAGCCAATGAACCCAAAACAAAGCAAGCCATGGTCTTCGGGTGACCAAAACGGACTGGAACTCATAAGCAAATCCATGTTTGGCTGGAAAGAAGAAGGGCGTGAAAGTCAATGAATCCTTGGTGTCTAAATTGGAACTCTATTTGTTCACATAATATGAGGTTGCTCAAGATGAGAATCTGCGTAGACAATTTGGGATTTACCGCTTCCTTCGTCACGTTTTAAAGGCTGAATCCCGTTCCAAGCCCCGGATATTCAAACCGGAAAACTGGAATTCTATTTTGAGCCAAGTAACTTTTTGGGCTAAGGGATAAGTTTCTCCTTGGGTCTCAAAAAATCAATTTAAAAAGTGACTAATTTGAAGATTTGATAAGAATTGAGAGAACAATTGTCACACCATGTCTTCAGCTTGGTCAATTTTTATGGCCTTTTAACTTTAAAGAATGTCAAAAATAGTTTTAAAGTTAAGGATTTTTTTACCCTGAACATGATCTCTTAAATCTCTTGGCGATCCTTGCCACTTTATAGCACGAATTCAAAGAGTAGAATTTGGTTAAAATATAACAATTGCTTTGACATTATTTCGGCACACCTTACTCAGATCAGCCTCTCATGGTATGGAAATGTTTGAGTCTTCCACTCCAGATCATTAAATACTCCATGGATATAGGTATCACGGGTAAAATAAGACAACCCATATTTGGTAGATCTTTTTGAAGTCCAGCCATCTTTGAAATAAGTCCTTAAGCGTTCATTGCATTATATAGCATGTTTACGCTATTAGATACAACAAACACACCAAATCAATCCGAAATCGATAAGCAAATCCTGCAGCTGGTTTTTAAGTCAGATTTGGACAAGTCCCTGATCAAAATTCCCGATCAACCCTATATTTAAGAGCTAGCCAGATCTGACAACTCTATTTCATTGGTGAATCTGATATTATACGAATATTAATAAGAAGCTCAATAAGATCAATATTTTTTTCAACTTGAAGTGCTGAGGATTACTTTTTCAGTACATGCTTGCAGGGCTTGAACAGCTTACGAAAAAACCCTCCAACGTTGCCGTTACTTCTCTAAACCGGAGATACTTTACAAGATAATATGAATCTTTAATAAATTATCCCCGCTGAATTGAGACGAGTGCTTTAGTAAAAGAAGTACAACAGCGCAACAAATAAACCACTGCATTTGAGACGCAGCTTTGAAAAAAAATAGAAAAGGAAATCTTTCTTGTTCCTTTTTCCCCCGGTTAAGAAAGAAGAAAGTAACGGTAACGGGTGGAATAAAAATCGTTCCGTTACCGATACCGATGCTTTTGCAGAAATGTTACCGGTAGCGTTAATTGTAACGCCATTACTCTAGCCCTGATTGTATGTATTAAAGTCCGCATATAATGGTTTGTTTCCAGATTTTCTGGTTTCAATCCCGTTTGCTGGTTTTGTATTCTTTTACATGAACGGGCACTTTTTAACCACAGTGAAAATAGTGCCCCTAGCGCAGGAATAATCTGTTAAAAACTATTATACATGTTTTTGCATAGTCAAATTGAAACAGAAAAAATAGTCCATAAATCGGAAACAGAAATATAGAAATCTCTCTTTTAGAATTAGTCAGATCTATCTACTCTACTAATTCGCTGATGGATCAAAAATCATATGAAAATGAAGTTTAATAGCAGTTGTAAATTTGTCACTTTGAAGTACTGGGGATTACATTTCCAATAGCTGTAAGGAAGTCTTCGATGAGGCCTAAAACAGGGAAAATAATTGTTCATCCGTTAATTACTTCAAAGATACTTATTTTTAAGAAACTAATAAACAAACACGCCTTGATTGATATGCCTGATGTATTCGTAACTTGATCATTCTGCCTGAATTCACTTGAAATGCTAAATTTCCTTACTCATCTGATTCAGCAATTTCAATTTCTAGTCTATTACCTTAATTTGGAAACTGAAAATATGTTGAATGCATTTTTCCTCGCGTTTGGTCGTATTAAAGGCTAAATTGACGCTTTACATATAAGGGAAAGCGAACTTTTGTGCCGTTTGAGGGGTTTCATTTGTGCCGTAGATGGGATACTTGAATTATATGAACTTGTTATGAGGAGTCATTAGATAAGGCAAGAACTGATAACAGTTCTCAAAAACCGAGGCAGAGTGGTTTAAAGTACAGGATAGCACAATCAGTTTTAGCTTGAGAAAAGTCCCCCGTTCGATTCTCCGCCACGACCTTTCTCAAGGAAAGCCTCAAACAGTAACCTGTGACCACGCCCACAGACGGAAAACATTACTCATACAGACATGACATTGCTTATCAGAATTGTTAACGGGTGATGTAATGGATGGGTTCACTAGTCTAGTAGCACCCAGATACAATACAAATACAAGAGTCTTCTCAAGCCTCGCTCGGGCTTTTCGAATGAATTTGATTTTGTCAATATTTTTTACCACCTTTCCAGAGTAATACAGTCGTGTAAGGGCAACCAACTGTTGGTCGTGTTCTGAACAAGTTTTGTGACACATTGTCGCCTCAGAGATTATCTATCAATCTTTTTAATGTGCTCATTCCGGCCTGTCTTTTGCGTCTTCGTTGTTGAGGACAACAATTCAAACGAGACTACGTAAAATACACTGGCATTTTCAAAACTGGTCGCAAAAAATGCATGGTTTTCGGTCTTCTACCTTATGATTGATATTTATGCTATAATATGTGCGAAGCAACAACTTATTCACTGAAATTAGTTTTCATCCTATGCCTCAAAGTTTTGTACTATCATTGTTCTTGACAATTTCTTTTATGTTTTGTTTTTTACCCATCCGAACATGGCAGTTTTTTGCTGGAATGACACTCTTTGTATCGATTACGAAAACCTTATAACAATAAAGTTACAAAAATAGAATGAACAATTGTATGATGTTGACAATGTTATGGATTCATCAATTATTTGTGGATGTGGTTACAATGATCAAAACACAATAAATCGGAAAGTTAGGTCAATTCTTAAGTTATCCTTATTACCAACCATCCAGCATTCCTTATTGATATGCCCCTTAATCTATTAGTTTAATCAGTAGCTTCAGGCCCTTCAATTACATAACACTCATGCTTCTGGACATGTGGATGGATGGTCACTAGGGTTACTTCAGGCCCCAAGGTGTAGAGGGATCATTTATGGCTTACCTTCTCTTTGTTGAAGGGACGACGGTTTGGCTTCAAGTGAATGGGATTCCTGAAACGAGTGCTGTCCGTTTATTTTGGGCGGACATTCGGGTTTTAAAACGCATCCACAACGCGGGGTTCAATATCAAACCTGCCGAAAGACACCCGCACACTTGGGCATATGATTGTTGCTTTTGAGACGCTGGGCGATACGTTTATTTAAGACTTAATGGGTTCGTCACTACAAAAGAACCAAGCTCGTTTCTGCAAAAAAGACACCGGTCATTGTTCGCAACTCCTCTGCACGTATGTACAAAGGAGCACCTGAGCGAAGAGGTACAGGGAGTAAAGTTTGATCATTCATTCGCATTTTGATTCAAAGTTTAATCAAGTGCTTGGATATCTTATGCGGAATTCCAAAATTCCGATTCATCATGATAAGTTTCTAGATGCGACTTCAATGCACCGGTGCTTGGAGATACAGTACAATAAGATAAAGAATTTACGACGGTAAAAGTAGTAACATTTGAGGACAATGTATTCATGAGCAAGCAGCCTTGGCAGATTGTCTAGACGAAATTTGTTTCTCGTATTTACAAGTTGCAAAAGGTGCAAAACAAACAAGCCTTTTTTAAGAGTCAAAAAGTTGGAAAAAGTTAGTCAAATATTTGAAGATGGAGTAAATATTTGCAAAAGGAGCAAAACTACCAAAAAGTGCAAATATATTTACAAAGAAATGACTGCTTGCAGTCTAATACTCAACACAGTCCCATTTTGAAACTTGGCACAAGTTTAGACCAAATTGACATCAAGTTATATTCAATGTGGCCAAGGGCTGTTTATTTTGGCTTATTTCTCAATGCATTTCAGCATTCATAGACGTGCACCATTGGTCTAAAAAATAAAGAAAAAGGAGAGTTGCTTTTTAGAGGCACTTCTCATTGATGTTTGCAATCCCAGACTTCCTAATCCTGTTTTCGTTGAGACTCAATCCCATGCCTGGTATTGCAGTTTTGAACTGCCATTCTAAGTTTTATGAACCATAAACAAAGCACGATTTTGAAATATTTATTTTCCAGTTGCTTTGAGTGCAAATGTAGTTTTTATCCCTTACAATTAGGGACGTGAAACAAAGGACATTCACGGTAAAGTGCTTTACCCTTATGTTGGGTGTTTTGGGAAAGCAGAATTTAAACAAGCAACACTGCCAACTAGCACTATGATCTGTCACATCACAATCATTTTGGCTCAATATCAGAAAACTGTTTCCTTCAACAAGTTAGTAAATTGAACTAAGTGACAAATTGAACCTATTCATAGTGTAGACTGGTAGAGAGCATCTTATCTATAAGTATGCTTCATAAAAAGGGAAGATGCTTAAAGGTTAGTGTCTATTTGACCAAATTGAATTCCTTGTGTTTGCTTTAGTGCTTGTATGCATCTCCATGGAAGATCATGGTAGAATTGGAAAAATGTTTATGGTATATTGGAAGGATATGACGATTTATCAATCAGCAGTTTGTTTCCCTCTTCAATTTGAAGCATAGCATGGGGCTCCTCATTTTCAACCTTATGTTTTCAGATCAGAGTCTTTGTCTGAATTTTTGAGGAATTGTTTGATGAGATATGACATAAGTAATTCAAGGGAGGAGACATGTTGTATCAGTTTGTTCAGTTTACTAAAATGAGAAAGACCCTGGGTTGATTAATCCTCCCCTGAGTGTTCGCCACGAATCTTTTTATGCTCATCCATGACCACATTTCAGAGGTAATGAAAGTTTAGATACCTGAAGACCACAAACCAAACAAAAACACAAATGAAATAAAATTTGAATCTGATTTCAAGGAACAAATTTTGGCATAAAAAAGCAGTTCAGTTCTTATCATATTTCCTCATTATTCCGCCATTCATGGTTCCAAGAATCAAGGTATTTAAAAATCTTAAGAAATTTGCAATTAATACTTCCTACCCAGTTTGTGCTTTTCCTTGGGTATCTAACAGCCCAGTTCAATTTGCTTGGGCCACAAAGATTGCATTCAGTGAGGACTATTCACTAATCAGATCTCCAAAGCAATTTAACCTTATGTGCAGAATTTGATGAGTGTTTACTCTTAAACATTTCTTTCACAATACAATACATGGTGTTTGAGCTAATCTATAAATGATTATTGGCGTGTTCTTTCTATGTTGCTCCTAAACCTATTAAAACTCCTCCTAAAAGGTACACTTCATAATTCAGACTTTTATTTTTTCCAATGAAAATTAGACATCTGCATTTATGTATTTAGGAGAGCTGTTAATAGCGCAGTTGATTAATGCATGACCATGTCATACACGGGGTCATGGGTTTGATCCCAGGGTTCTCCCATGAAAAACACTGTTGTTTTTAGACACCTTGAACGGGGGCCGCGAATTTAAATCATCAGGGATCCACCCCCCACCCTGTACCCCTCTAGTGGTAATACTCAGTGAGGGCTCACTAAATGCAAAACGTGATAAACCTGAATAAATACTGTAAAAACTCCAGTGAGGCAAGAATCCTTGCAATAAACATTATCATCATTATTATTACTATTAATGAAAAAGGCTTATCAGCGGTACGACGCTAAATTTTAACATCAAAGTCTCTCAGTTGTAGGAATATGAATATGCAAACTTTATGCACTTGTTGTCGTAAACTTCAGAATACGCAAGCTTCTTGTTTGATGAATTCGCATGGTATCAAAATTGGGGTAATTGAAACATCAAGATCTGAAAAATGGAACTTCGTAGTGCGGGATTGCAATTCTTGACTTGATTGTCAAAAACACAATTGCTTCCTAAGACAATAAAGTTCGGGGGATGATCCTTTGCCTCAAACTTGAAATGAAATTCTGCACGAACAACCCGGATCACGGCTTTTCTTTTTAAATTGTGAAGAACACGGTAGGCATCAATCTAAAGTCATTTTGGCATTTTTGTCTTCGCATCAACCTGTTTGTTAGCCTTATTTGCTCTTATCAATAAGATTTTTTTACTTCAAGTGGGCGTCGAGTTGTTGCTGATTTTTGAAGAATTATAATGCAAATCAACGAGCTTTATTTTTCATTTTCCCCAGATAGTAAAAGCTAAATGCATTCTTCAAATACGTTGGTTCATCATAGCTTTTAGTTGCGAATGCTTTTTTGGCATACGTGGGGTTGGTTGTCTTTGTGGAGTATCAGATTTTGCAACGTTTTGTCATTAAATATCTTGAATTCAGAGACTGGTTTGAAGTTAGTTTAGCACTTTCAAATAGAAGACAAATTAGTCTATTTTAGTTATCATATATTCCTAGAAAAGGTATCATTTTTTTCCTGACAAAACCAAGAAGAAAAAACGCAGGTTCTTTGCATAGCAATGTATTGTTTAAGGAATTTGTCCTTAGCTGAAGAAGACCCGAAACATGTTCCATCATTTTTAAACAACTTTGCTTCTGCGACCAGTTTTGTTGTTGTTGCTTTAAGATCTGTTATGTAATAAATTGGTTTAATAAGATGTGACTTATGCGTCCCCTTTGCCCATAATCTTGTCCCTCCATGAAGCCAATTCATTCCTTGTTACTAGATTTGGTTGTTGAACCTGGTGAAATCTTTAATGATACCTTGACATCAATTATCATTAAAGGCAACACGTGACTTTTTCAACCAAAACTTTAACCCTCTGCCATCAAAACTTAACAAAGGAATCCCGTGGAATGAAATACTTAAATATGGTTAGAAACGAGCTTGAGAATTTGAGTCTGATTGGAAAGGGTTTGATTCATAGAGTAGAAAATTAAGGCAAAAGTTCGGCAAACTTTCGGGAGAGCGTGAAATTAAGGTTGAACATTTCAAGGTCAAGCAATGGTTTGATTCAAGATAGAAGTAGAGTCGTAGAAAGGTGAGTTATTAAGACGTATCAAAAAGTTGATGTCTAGTCAAATACTTGATTTTCGAAATGAGAAAAACCTATTGCGAAGCTGGGAGGTTCAACCTTTAGCTTAAATAATTTTCGTCCGAATAACGGCATCAATGACAGGAGAATGGGCCATTTTTTCCGAATCAACAAAATCATTAAAAAAAAAGCTTTATGGTATAAAGTTGGGCCACAAATGTTGGAAAGATGGTTCCATGTTGAACTGGGATGCTGAGGGAGGCCCTGTGGTAATTTAAAAGTGGCCCAACTCTTGTAATGAAAACAATTCCGCTCTCCTCCTTTATGGTCCTAAGACCAAATTAAGTCATAGCAAAGTGAGATTTGTTGACCATCTTTCACAAAATTTCTTTTGTGTAAGTTCCTTTGAGGATTGTCCAATGAACATTCAAATACTGTGTATTGACCCATTAAAGTGCAGTATTCTCACCAATAAGTTTGAATACTGATACTTAGAATCCTTCTTTCTAGAGGTCCATGGTTTCCACCACATACGTGTAGTTTGAACCGTGTGATACATCTGACTTTGCAAGTAAAAAATGTTCGTAAGAATGATTATGTGGATACGAAAATCGCCATAATATAAGAGAAAAAATATGCTCTAATGATGGATTTTTTTTGCCTTTTTTTGTCTTTCACCTCGTTCATCTTTGTTTCAATTTTCTGTCCAGTTTGCTTTTATTTCTTCGTCTAAAATTGCTGCCCCTACTCTTGACATTTCACTCCATTGGCTACAAAAAGGAGTGCATGCAATACACCTTTGAGGAGTTGTGCAGACCCAATCAACTTGTTGAGCTGAATGATGAGGTTCAATGGAAGCATCTGGATGGGCAGTCATTCAACTCCGTTACCCAACAACCCCTTTCGTAACCTACCGTAAATGAGTCTTTGGACCTACTTTCAATGAAAAGAATCGTCATCTTACATATATCATTGGTAAATATCTGACAAGGAAGCGTTGCAGAGTCATTCGTCAACTGTATGTTATTCATTCTCAGAGTAAAACACTTTGCCAAATGCCGGTTCCACTGAACTTTGTTACGGGTCTGTGAATCTTACACAATGCCCAATTATCACTTTTAAGGGGAGGGTGATGAACGGGAAAAAAAATCAGAGGACTGGACAACCATTTACTGTACTGTCTAAGAGGTCGACAAAAACAGGTTTCAAGGTGAACTGGAGCGCTCCAAAATAGGGGAGGAAGTACAAACTCCGAAGAATAAGTAGTAACGTACATTCAAGACGTTACCTAAAAATGAACTGAGAGCAAAAAGTTTGTGGATAAGTGCGGCAGAAATGCCTGATTTGTGTAGATTAAAGTTAAGATTGCGGTACAGAGTCATTGATTTGTACTAACAAAAACGTTGGTAACTTTTTTTTACTCCGAAATTCAATACCTGCTCTCCAGACTGGTTTCGAACCATCTTTGGCGTTTTGTTGCTAGATCAAATGTGAGATTTGGATGTATTCTTACCGCCTTGTTTGGATCGATTGAAATTTATCAGCAGGTGGAACAAGCCATGGAAAAATATTTTTCATAAAGGCAATATTGAAGCTAGCGACAGATTTCTCTCCGAAGGGTAGAAATTTGCAAGGTCTACTTAAGAAATCAAAACCATCTTGTAGGTGTTTTCAGTCGTTAAAAAGCCCCAGGATAAATTAATGCAATATCGGCTTTTGCTTGAATGAGTAAATTAACGGTGCTCAAAACCATCAAAATGAAGAGGGACACCGCAAGGAATCCTGATTTTCAACTTGGGATAATCCAAATGAACCATAGACTAAGACAGAAAATTAATCAAAATCCCAAAACTGGCTTCCCACTTGATGGTCCAGCGTGAAGACTGAATGTCCAAAAATCAGTTATGGTTTGGAATATATAGGACGTATCCCCAATTTTGTGCAAGGTTTCCAAGCAGATTTCCCAAGCAATTGATATTTGTTCCAAGTGGAACAAGCTTCACCAAAACCGGCTGTGACCAAATAACGATAAGCACATAAAGTCAATATAAACCGACCTACTGCAGCCAATTGCAGACTCTTTAAGTCTTTTGATTTGCGAAACAGTTAGTAATCCAAAATGATTTGTCCATTGAAAACTGCATCTTCAGTGTAGGCTGAGTAAGAAATCATGCATGGCAGGTTAACTTGTTTCCCGTAAACAATTGACATCACATTTTGATAAACCCTGCTTTCTGTTTTTGTGTTTGAATAAAAATATCCACTGATTAACTTTTTTTTTTACTTTTAATGATGCTTTTTAAAGATAGCTAACTTAGTTTTCGCTTGTCTATCAATTACTCTCATAATTCTAAAATACAAGTAATGCCTAGTGATGGGATCAAATAAATTTTCAAAATCAGGATCGCCAGAAAGCTCAGAAACTCAAAGCACCCACGTTTCCAACGTGCCCTAAAAGGTTAGGTTTGACCAAAAAGGTAACCCTGGTTTGATAGAAGAAAATTCAGGGTTACTTTTTATGACCAACTAACAGGTATGCGATATTCCCCCAGTAATGCCATAAGCCACTGAAAGTGTAAATTGGTAGCCTTAGTTGAAACCTCCGGTGTTTATTTGTTTGATCCCATAGTAATTAATGCCCTGATGTCTGATATCATCTAGCTCGAGGGTTACAGCCATTCTTCCCATTGGATTATGTTTGAGGATAAACAAGGAATTCTAAACGTTCGAGGAATAACCTGGATTTTGTTTACGCGTTCATCCTTTCATTTTCATTTGAGAGGGAGATAATCGAACATGTCAGTCTTCGGAAGACTATCAATATTTTATTTGAAGCCATGGTCCCACGGGAATTAAAAAACGATGGATCACAATTTTGGCGATATCTGTACTTACTGTGTGTAAGCATGTAGCATCTCGATGGACGTTGTGCACGTATTTTCCTAATCTTCAGTTGTACAACTGACATTTCCTTGAACCAGATTAGCAATGAATCATCCAGCAGGAATATCTAAAATGTTTAAGTTATTTACGTGATAAAAATCTGCCAATAAGGCTGAATATTCCATGAATATTTGCTCACTGCAACGAGGAAAATAACATTATTACCAAACAATTCATAACATTCTACTTAGCTCTACGTATTTGCAACTTTTAAGGCATTCTATGACTTCAGAAGGCTTATAAAAGGTCGCGCTGGCCACGGACTTCTAAAGGCATGGACTGAACGGAAGTGAAATTTTTGTATATACCGAATCATTTGCTACATTCAACCCATATGACCCCATGTACCCATATGAGTACATACCACTCCATATGATCAAAAGATCTTGGCCCAAAAAATGAGCTTGTCCTAGTTTGAAAACAAAATCAGACTTGAAAACTCAGGAGCGGTAGTTAAAATAATGTAGAAATGACTACGACGAAATATTTGAACCTTTGACCATTTTTAGGCCAACCATATAAGCGTGTGACAGTATAACTTTGAACTGAATTATCTTACAAGTAAATATTACAAAAGTGGTCGCCTTCAATTACAACAATCTAAGTTTCGTTTTTTTTAAAGAAACTCAAATAGTAGCTCGAACCGTGGGGGTCTTTCCATTTAGAAAGTGGGCTAAAAGATGATTTAGTCCTTACCTTGGATAAGTTTTCGCCCTCTATCCTTTCTAAGAGGCTACTGCTGATCATTTCCAACCCCAAATACGGCCATAAACATGTGTTTATAGTGCTTAACAATGCGATTCGTCCCTACTGAATAGTTGTATCTTATAAGTAAAGGTTTGTTTTCGAGCCATTTATACTGGCTTTAGTCTCAAAAGTAATCCCAATCACTCCTTTCGCCTTAAATTCGATAATTAGGGTTTTTGCGTGCGACTAAGGTCGAAAGTTGAGCATTTTACCGACTTTTTAGACGTGAAATTTGATTTCTCTAGCTATTAATGGTTATTGATAATAAGTGTGGGAAAAATATTAAACTTTTATATTCTCAAAAATGACACCAAATATTATCTAGTTTCCTCTAAAAAATGCAAAACAATAATTAATATTGTACATATATAAGCATCAAAATATCATATTCATTCATTTCTAACTAAATGAAATGAGCCGTGTGATCAAATAAGAGTTTACACTTTGGTCATAGGTAATGATTTTTTTTTGGTTTGGTTTTTCTACGTATTCCCTACGAATATTAGAGGGAAACAAATTGAACAATGAAGGAGCCCGAGAAAGAAGAGAAGTGGACTTCATTGTTCGAACTAGCCTTGATTCTTGAGGACTTGAAGGTGCTCTCAATACGCACATGAAGCCTCTACGGTCCCTAGAATTGACCCTAAATCCTGGGTTTTAGGATTACGAAATTTAACTTTTAAGCAGTAATTTAAGAATTGATAAAGTTAGCTTTTAAATCAATGATGCCCATTTAGTCTCTTGTTTCTAAAACAAAAATGATACATACTTTTCAGGT
Organism: Tigriopus californicus; assembly: GCF_007210705.1. NCBI lineage: Eukaryota > Metazoa > Arthropoda > Copepoda > Harpacticoida > Harpacticidae > Tigriopus > Tigriopus californicus. Next base: position 3,847,617 of record NC_081449.1, on the reverse strand, counting down.
GGTTTTGTTTTGTTTCATAAATAGAGTAATTTTAGAATGGGCCAATGGGAACCTTGCATGCCACTAGGTTCGCAGTTTAGCTTAGAATATACAACTTTGCAATTTTGTGAAAAAATCGTAGAATGTAAACATGTTGCAAAATATAATATTTAATATATTTCACCTGAAATATCACCTAAACCTCCAAAACGGTTTCAAAGTAAATCTCTTTGCCTAAGGTATAAAAGCATTTCAAAGAAGCGATTCCATTCAAAAACATATTTTCTCGATCCAGAATGAGAAATAATTGATGCACTATAACCTTTCAAGTCGGACTTGCACAAATGTTCAAATGAATCCAGATCAACCCTGAGTTCCAGACTTAGCCCATCAACTTAGAGTCTTTGGAGGATTAGATATCAATCAGGTCAGTGTAAAAAATCAATAAACATAAGCCGTTATGTCCCCAATTTCTGGGTTAAGATTTTTTATTCTATCCAAATGGTCCATAAGAACTGCCGATAAATACTTTCACGAAAATCTTAACTAATTTTCCGCCCCCTGATATTTTTAGCGACATCAACAATTATTCTAAGAATTTTGAGTAATTAACCCATAAAACACTCATTATTTGCATGAAAAAATTATAATGCTCTAAGATACAATCAGTTTGCATTGGTTGAAGTGGCATTTGACAATTGTTCACGATTGATTTCCTGTGCTTATTCCTTTGGTACCCTCATTTTCCTACGACATTTCAGCCAAGCATCAAACCCTAATGACCATTTGATGTTGGTTCCCCGTCCTATTTTCGTGCCAGGTAGCTATTAATCTAATTGACGCCCAAGCAATACAATTTGCCATTGGCAATGATTGCCTATTGATTAAATGGATTCTCAAGGATTACGAAACATTAGCACTCTTAGTTCTCCCAACCTATCCAACAAGAGGCCAGTTTTGTTACCACTTCTGGACCCCTTGGGTGTTAACTTTTCAATGTACACACCACAAACCAACCTGACTTACAATCATCTCCGAAATTCATAAAAAAATCTCAGGATTTGTCCTTGTCAAAAGGTGGAACTGGGCAAATTGGGCCATTGGGTCCAAAACAATTGAAAGTAAGTGGTCACAAGCATTTACATTGCTCCCGAGGTTGCATCAATTGCTCACGAGCAAACCTCAATGCTGCTTCCTCCCACGCCCGTGGGAAGGATTTCAAGGGAATGGATTACTGCTGATCTGCTCCTTTCAAGTCCTCACAGAAGTGGGCAGTAGTGATAGTTACCTCGGCAGCTTCTTATTCTCTTTTTTTTTGAGTAAAAGTAGGTCCTACTCCCAGTTTTATGGCAATTGGCATTTAGCAAAAGACAGACTGCCAGAAGGGAGGGGTCCTTTTTTGATGAGGAATAAGAATGCTTCCAACACAGGGTTGGGTCAGATGATGTTTTTGTTGGTGTGATTCATGGCTCATGTGTATGTAGGAGCATTTACATAGGAAGACAAGACAGATGAGCAACACCAACATTGCGCAGATCTCAAGTAGGAAATGCATGTGTCTTGCATGAATTCAAAATCCTAACATTTGACTACGTGTCCACCCTAGTGTTCCTCTAACATGGCATCCACCAAATTCACACATGCCATTGTGTCTCGTGTGCCAGATATTTTCTCCAAGCAAGCCAATGTAAGTTGTTCCACAAATCAAACAACCTGTGCATAATATTTGTTAATTGAAAATTGACTCTTTAGTCTTGCTCGACAATCAACCTCCAGTTAGCCCGCAACCAGCATTTGGCCTTACTAACAGCCATCAGAGGGTTGGGAGTGGATGTGTTGGAGCTTCCACCGGATGAAAACTCCTTAGATTCCGTCTACACCCAAGACTTGGCCATCATCGTGAATGGAATCGCTTTGATGTGCCGCCCAGGCCCGCATCGACAAGCTGAGGTAATCCTATTTCAGATCGCAGAAATCGCGAAAAGAGCAATCCATAATTGTAAATCTTGAATACTCTAGGTGGACAATGTGAAAGCGGTCCTAAAAAAGGAGTTGCACCAAACAGTGGTGGAACCCACCTCGTCCAAAGCTTTGCTTTCAGGTTCAGATGTGCTTTTCACGGGTCGGGAGTTTTTCGTGGGGATATCACAATCGACCAACACAGAAGGGGCCGTGGCCGTGGCTGCCACTTGGCCGGAATACCCCTGCACACCAGTGAAGGTAGAAGTGTTGGAAGTGTATGATGGCTTCTTGGAGAGGTTACATGGTAAAGTTGATGAAATTGGTTTGTAGGTGGATGGACCATACCATTTGAAGACGTTCCTTAACATGGCTGGTCCTGAAGTGATAAGTGTGGGGGCAGGGCCGGAAGCGCAGAACATCTTAAAGCGAATGGAGCGGGAGGCCACCCATCGGTATCAAACCTTGACACTGCCAGAAGATCGAGCGGCCAACTGTCTCTTCGTAAATGGAACCCTCATTCACAAAAGTAAAGACGAGGCCCCCAAATCCGACCATGTGAGTGGCAAGTAAATCATATTTTCTTTCAAAGTTTGAAGCGTGGGAGTCAGTTGGAAGTGACTCCTCAACCCTCTGAGCAACCATTGAATTAGAAGTTCAAAATTGGTAAATTGGAAACTTAGTATCGAAATGATGTTCCTAAAATCTGATTATTGCCCAAAGAAGACGGTAAAACTAACAAAGGGGGACAAGTTGTTTCGACGGAAAGACTATCTAGCCCTTACACTATCCCCGCTACTTGCAGGTATTTTCTGCCAAAATTGATTTTCCTCGGATACCTCTACCCATCTCCGAGTTTTCCAAGACTCCGTCGCAACGTCCATTGTCATCGTTGATCATATTGCTACGAAAAACCAAACACGTCCGCCGCATCTGAGCAAAAGCCAACCTGCATAATACAAATAATACTGACTGACCTGATTTCCATTCAGGAGAAGACACTTTTCATGGATTTATCCTGTGTCCCGGAAAAGCAAACCCGGTCCTTGAGTCTCGTAGTACATAGTGAACGCGTTGAATTCCAAGTTGTGAGAAAACGTTCAGGGCCGGCACTGACGAATTTCTGGTTTATATCTCTTCCAATCATCATCCATTGTTTTTGCGTATTTATGAGAAGATATTTGCCCTATTCTAGTCTATATCCTTATGCATTCGTTATGTCTTAGTAGCAAAAAGCCAGCATTCATCTCCAAAATTGTCGTTCTGAAACGAAGATCTGAATAAAAACAGAAGTGCCATCTCAGTTTTATGCAATCGCTTTTGGGTGAGTTCTTTTACATTGTTTGAAGTCAGGAAGAACAATACTTTCGTGCAGGTTACATAGCTTAAGGAACCGCCAGAGAAATTAGCTTTTTTTTTCGAGAAGACCCGCTTGGTTTGAAAACAATGTCCTTTTGGCCAAGATACAAGCGAAAGAAAGAATTTTTTTGAACAGGTCGGAAAATATTTGTCAGTTATTGAAGCAAATAGGAGCTAGCAGTGCCTTGAAAGTATCCTCCAACTAGAACAAGGCCCATTGTTAGTAGGAGTGAAGGGCAATCAAAAGTTAACATTTTTCATGTACATAACCTTATGCAGTGGCTGCAAGATTGTTCTAAAATATTTACAAGGCCTTTAAATAAGAAATTCCAAGCACCTACAAACGTGTCCATTTGTTAAATCATGTTTCATAGTTTGTTGGAAAGGAGCTTGTGACATGATTCGAAGCTTTGGCCTAAGCAACTTTTTATGTTAAGAATCTAAAATTCTCGAGGCCAAAAATCACAATCTTTGTAGAGGCTTTAGGTATAAATGGAAAAGCAAAATGTTCTATTCGGCTGTTAAAGTGTGGTGCTAAAATGGCTGTTTTAAGTAAAAATTCAATTTCTAGTTGCTTTACACCGGTTGCGGAATAATTTCGTCGTCTTTTATACACCTATTTTAACACAAGTGGTAAAACCAAAACAATTTAGTGAGAATTAGCGAGAAGTCAGATGCTCAGATGCGAAGAGAATATCTAAAGGGACAAACAATTTTCTATTCTGAATACTGTAAAATCTCTTTATCCTATACATACAGAGTGGAAAGATATTAAGAGCCACTTTTGGTTCTACCAATATTCAGTCAAATATTTACTTGATCATATTGAACCTAAAGTCTTCATTATTGCCTTTATTCTCGTAGACACGCGTTCATTTGTCTCCCGTTATCTTCATGAAATTGCATTTTTCAAATCGTCCAGCAATTGAAAATTCCCCGGACTAGACTGCGAATTGCAGAAAATGAAGACATTTAAGTAAAAACCAGAATCCCTTTGCCATTCAGTCATAAGACCATTGAACATTTTAACTTTTGCTAGGCTCTTAAGCATTACGAATTTAACTAGACGTACTCATTGCCTTAATGAGCATTGCAATGATCAATCTTTTAACAGAGGGCTTAGACAAACGTTACCAAAAAAATGGATTTATTTTTCATTTGAGCTTGTAATACTTAAAAGCAATTTTGTTTATTTTCAAATACTTTTGGGACTACCAAATATTTGAAAAATGCTTTGACATTCATTTTTTTATGTTATGATCGTAACTTGGCCTGTCATTGTCTATTAGCAGATATTTTTGTGGCTTATCAGCTTCAAATCTTAACCTATTGATCTTTTCTTTGAACCAATTAGATTTTGCGTCGACTTAAATTGTCAACTCAAATTGGTTGTAGCACAAGGCAAAGCAGTTAAACGGTAAATCGGATAAGCAGATGAGCCACGAAAATATATGCCTTTATCACTTATTTGATGACAAGGACATCTCAAGAGAACTAACGATAGAACTTGGTATCATTGTTACTATAAATTGTCCTCTTGGTGGAGTTTTCTGGATACATATCGAATCTATGTACTGCAACATCTCACCATTATAGATGTTCCAGGCAGTTCATTTTTTGTTCCACTACATCAGAGTACTAATGAAAGAAAGTTTACTATAGGGGTAAGACTAAAAATATCGAGCTTTATGCAACTGCCAAAAATTGATAAAAAAGGATTGTCATCAATTTATTTAGTATTATACGAAAATGAATTATTTGCTTTTAAGGAAAACGCCATATCTCATTTGGGAATCGTAATAACCGAAAAGTTTTGAACATGAAGCAAAAAAGTATTGCTTACAAAAAAAACTAGAACTCTACTTCATAAAGTGAATCCAAAAAAAGCACTCCGCAATTGTAATCAACAAATTGTAAACAATTTTGCAAAAGATGTGGTTTTAATTGCAGACATTATGAAAAAAATCCTCCGGCGGAGGCATCAAAAATTGAAAATAATCGGTTCCACAAACAAGGGACATTTTCTCTGACGATAGTTTTATTCCGGGTCCTAATTGCAAGTTGATCAAAAGGGCAGACCTGGACCGGTCAGTGGCACTTTTTTGTTTCACTCCGTGTCCACATTCCATATACGTACTTATGTACGTACTGTACACATATGTATTCATGGAATCCGCCGGCTCTCGCTTGACACCCGCATGCACGAATGGCCACCGACCGATTGCTAGCGTAACCTGATTCTTTATCCTGGCATCGGAACTTGAACCTGTGAACCTGTGGAATAAATTTGACATTTGCATTATTGCACAAAACCGTTATCGACTCGCTTCCTGGACGGACGGGTGGTTGATTGCACTTTGTCAAAACCATTTTTTCATGGCCCTTCGTTGAATTTTAGCACAGCTTTGCTCCGCAGAGGCAAAGCTGCGAATGCAATTCGAAAGAGAATCCATTCCCGATCCTGCCACTGGGAGGTCAATGACCATCATCATCCGTGCCACCATGAACATCATCGTGGTCGTCGTCCTCATCTCCATGGCCGGGCGAGGGTTCAACCCCTTCTTGGAATTCGCGGCGCGATGTGCCACACACTCTTGTTCTCACTCACTCACTCGCTCGCTCGCTTGCAGACACGGTGTTCATAAAAATAACCGTGAACTGTCTTTCAAACTGGTAGAGATCGAAATGTAGAGGGGCTACAATATAAAAAGAGATAATTTAGATGACGACAAAATTTTGCTGCTTATCGAAAGATTGCTTGATTATAATTCAAGTTGGTCGCAACATGTTTCCATTCCTTTTCTTTTCTGTCTAGTATTCAATGTCTTCAAACGGCTGGAGAAAAACAACATGACAAATATGATAAAAGCGCCTGATTAGCATCGTTATTGGTTCCATTGTCCTTTAAAAGTGTTGCTAAAGACTCTTCGGTTAAAGTGGGCTTATGCTACAGTTTTGGACCTGATGCAAATCAAGCCAACAAATTTTGTTTCTCAATTTTATCATTCTGAGTTAGGTACCTTGCACTGAATGATATCTGTTAAATGTTTAAATACATTTGTAGCAGCTATTTTCACTATGTAATCTTCGCATATTCAAGGGAACTTTAGAATAATGCTATGATTATTTTTTCCTCGTTACTTTTAAAGGTTGATGTACGGAATTGAGCATTTGCAGTTTAAACGAAAAAATCGCAAAAACTGTCCATAAAAGTCTATCTTAAAGCAACCAATTCATCGGAAGGTTGAGATCGTCCTTTAAACTAAACTTGGACAGAAAGACCATAAAATACCTGAAAAAGGGAGCGCTTTAAAGGCTCATTTGTGTGCATGGCTGGAGCAAAAAGATCAAGTTTAATGAGACATGGAGACACTACTTAGATGTTGTTATTGTGACCATGAAATGCTAGCAGAGAGCGCAAAGTTTGATTTTTTCAAATATTTTTTTATTTTTCGAACAGCCCTTTGAATTTAGAAAAAATCAATGTTCTATAGCTTGTGGTAGAAAAGTGTGGTCTTTCTATATATACATTATTAGGTTAGACAAAAGGAAAAGCTTGATGGAATGAAAAACGATTCGCCAGCTTCCAGTGAATGTTTTGACACCTTATTTTTTCAAGCCATCAAGCAATGCCTAGAAATTAATTGCATCTCAATACTTGCCAGTTCTCCTCATGTCTGGATGTGGCTCTGGCCGACAATACTTCCACCGATAGATTTCAACGCTTCTCTGGCTAGGATCCTAAATTCGCCCATCCAGGGTTTCTTGTGCGTAAATTTCGCTAATGTTCCCCTGTTCCCTTAGGTGACGATGAACTTCAGGTGTGAGTGCACTCCTAAGTAGTCACACATTCAAGGTAGTTCGCTGACTGCTACATGCAATTGCGTCGGAAAGCACTGCAATACGCAATCTTGAATACCGATCGCTCTGCAAAGCTCAAGAAGGAGATCAAAGAAGCTGCCATCGATTCGTGCTATGCCAAATTCAGCCTTAAACCCATTTGTACCACTTTAAGAGTTCATCACGACGAAGGCCTCCCGAGTTCTCAAAGCAAAGGCAAGGATTGACAGTTTGACACAGGCCGTGGGATTGTGAGACTGTGTCATTGAATTGCAGATTTGAGGTGCTGCAAATGTGCATGTGCATTCAAGAGAGCAGCCAGAAAAGCGCGCTTCCTCCATCCATTCAGGGTGCAGGTAAGTGCTGCGATCAAGTGTGCAAAAAATCAGGATCCTGAGGATTGTTGGCCAGAGCTAGGCTGGGTAGAAGCACATTCACATCTCCATTTGGACCTGGATTGTGAACTCCATCAGAAGATTGTATGTCATGAGTCCATCATTATCCTTGTGAGGGAACAACTCGCATGGCCAGGAACGCGTTCCACGCCACCGGAACAATTTCAAATGATCAGCCATGGGGAAATGGTCCCAGTTTGGAACCCTGAAGGGCTTCCATGGTTCAGGTCAGTCTTGATATACAAACAAACTCAGCCATACCTTATTCTGTTGCGAAAAACCGGTTCTTTACCAAAAAATTAAGGTTTGATCAGTTCGATGGCTCGTTGATCTTTGTCAAATGCCTCTGATCCATATCTGTACTCCTAGCAACTCTATGCACGCCCAAAAAATGTTTAACCAATGACGTATTCGACTGGAGTGTACTTTAAACATACTTGACTTCCCTTCCAACGCGAAGCTTGCCAATTTCAAGCTGACTTGAAATGGACAACGAATTCGCAATCCTTTAAGAACCGAATAGAGATCAAGAATTTTACCTGAAACGGTGCCAATTTAAGCGTTCACTCTACGTATATGGCAAGAAAGAAAAGGAACTGTAAGAAGCATGATCCCAGTCCAACATCCGAACAAACCCCTTAGAGCACTTGATATGCAATTTGATAGAGGGTTGCCCCATTTCAGTGTCCCATGCTAAATGGGAAATTCCAGTAAATTCAACCAATAGGGCATGTCAAGGGCAGGAAATTCAAGGAAAAATGTGGTCAGGCGCCCTGATTTTGGGCATTTTGTGGAGGGAGAACTGAGACAAACATCACGGTCAACTCGCAGCATCCGCCCATTGAATTTGCAATAATCGAGTGATTTTGAGTGAGTTGTGTTACAAAACCCAACAAAGTGAACATGTTTGGTCTAATTCGGTGAACGCACTATCATATTGGCTCAAAACCACAATGCGTTTTTCTTAGACAAGCAGGTAAGATGAAATAAATGTCAAAATTCAATGCACATACAGTGCAGTTTGGCTAGACATGTTGTCTTTGATTTTACTCCATGGAATAACGTCAGTTGGTCAAGAACGCGTTCACTTGACAAGCCTTATAAGTATGTGTTTGTTGCTAATATCGTTTGAAGTAAAAGCTTATGATATCACTCAGACAAGGTTTGATACAAATTGGTTCGTTTTCATGACATTATGATCATCACTCGGAGGAAGAATCCCATTCACTCACAAAATTCCCACGCTTTATCAATATTTTTGTATGAGCTCACTTGAAGGCTTCGCGTTGAGGAATCACTGCCTAATGCAAAAACTATCTTTCGAACTATAACCTAAATTGTTTTCCTTAATTCGACCAAAACCCAATTTCATTGAACCATTAAGCAAAAAGATGCCTTAAATTAGGCCATCCTAATTAAGTGTTACCTCGTACCAACGAACCAGAGGACATATTGCCAATTATAGCTCAACTTTCCTTAGGCCACCTGTAGTAGTTGTTCTGAACCTCTGAAGTAATTACTTCTTTTGAGCACTTAAACTGGCATATACGATGCAATGTCAATTCAAAACAAGGGTTGAGACAAAACTACTTGGACCAATCTGGGGAACGATTAGATTGCATGGCAACATGAGCTGGTTTCAAGCAAACCATATCATCATGAAATTCAACGCCTCACATCTACCTTTAAAAGCATACATGTTGAAGCAATATGGAACGATTTGCAAATTGTAACACAGCTATCAAATATTCATGAACTGAGAATCCAATTTGAGAGGGTTCTTATTAGTCTTGCAAAAGGACATTTCCAAAAAGGCAATCCATAGAAGGTTGTCTCAAACTTGTTATGAAACGAATATGCATGCACAAGTCAACTATTAGCTGATTGAATTCCAGACTTGTGTTTTTGCCAGTTTGCACTCTAAAAATTGCGCTGAACCTCTGCGACGATGTGACATGTTAGCCTTGTGACACAAGAGAAAACACCTACAAATTATAGTCTGCACCCAATCGTGTTGGCACGAAGAGGCCATAAAACATGTCCAAACCCTGGCTGTCATTTCAGGTGTGAAGTTTTCATTGTTGGAGCTGATTTTGGTGATTCACGCAGTATTTGCCTCGTGCCGTTACGGAGCTCTCAAATGTGATAGTGACCGCTCGTGTTGGTCCGGGGACGCCAATTCAACGGTGCCGTCCAATTGCAAATGCTGTCAAGGATATCCGTTCGTGCCCGGTGGGGAATGTCTCAGGTACTCACTACTCAGTCACTCATTCTCCTTCGTACGCATTAAAGTACGCGAAACAAACAGAGATGGGCGTGGTTGGTTGGGTAGCCATTGGTTCGATTTTTTTTTAAAATATCCCATTAACATTTTGAACATGTGAATATTTGATTGTTTGATTCTTATTAAAACAATAGTGAATTGTTGTCATAAGTTGCGTAAAACTGATTTGAACTCTTAATTGGATTGAAAGATTGAAATTTTCAGACAGATTTTTAGACATGGCTTGAGCGGCTAGAATTGGTAGCAAGTGTTACCGACCTTTATCTTTTTCATTTATTTTTCTGTTACAATCGATAACTTGATATTTTTTGCCATATTCCATTTTAGATTATTTTTAAAATAACAGTTAATGAAGAGGAATTAGTAAATCTTCAAAATAGTTACTCTGAAAGTAGATTACTTTGATCAATAAAAATTGTTTCTCTCCTCTTTCATTTTATTTGACGAAATTTAAAAAGTAGGGGCAGTCTTGGTTTTCGCTATTACAGGCTAATTTCTTATCATATATTTTCACTAAAAACAGAGGCACCAAATTTTCATCGGTAGCTATAACCCTTTACAATTGAATATTTGAGATATATCATTTTTTTCAAATTGAATAATGCAACCGTAATCAAATTACTTTTGATTTGTGGAAAAACAATTCCTACAAAATGAGTTCCTGGTGCAATGCACAAAACTTTCCCCTAACGGAACCGCTATGGAACATTTCCTCCTCATAAAGATCTCAGTGCACGATTAAGTTCCAATTCCACGGAACAACGGACAGAGGTTCCATTTCAAATAGGCTTCGATCCACATTCGGAGGCCATGATTTGACCATACCTGCTTTGATTCAAAAACAGATTGCTTGAATTTCAGGGATTGCTCTGCCAATCTGGACTTGTACTTGATGCAGCTTCAGCGACGTCTTGCGGCCCAACATCAACCTCAATGTCCTCAAAATGGCAAAACAGTGAATGGTTTCAAACAGAAGGCGCATAGAAAGATACAACTTTTTTCAAACGCTACTTAACATGGCGTAAAGTGCATAAACATATAATAAACAAATATTGTGATGAAACCAATCCAATCCAACACCTTGTTTACATTTCATGAAGGGAGGAACGATGATAAAGGATGACAAAAGAGGCCTTTCAAGTTCGAATTAGGGGGGCAGATCTGGTTTCGCCAATCATAGTGACATTGAGTCAACCACGATGTTTGCTTGAGACTTGTGGAGTAGAACAATTTCTATGATGTTACGGTTAGACGAGCCTCTGTTACATGCTATTTTATATGGACGTCAATTTGGAGTAGAATGGAAAGTTTGCTTGGGAACGGAGTAACCAATTCTAGGAAGAGAACTTCATTGGAACGCAATTTCTCGTGGATGAAATGGATAAGAATTTCATGCTAACCTGCTCACAGAAAGGCAGTGAAATTACGTGGTGAATAAAGCCATAGAGCTACAATGAATAGACCAACGTCTACCTATTTGAGGAAAAGAACTCAAAATCAAAGCCAATGATTCTGTTGTACTTTACTCAATCCTAATCCATTCAGTTCGGTATATTTTCTGGATTACTGTAATTCCAACATCTGCTTTGGTTATGCTACACGCAGATCTGTTATAACTACCAAAAGATCATTTTCCTAAGGAAATAAAACAGATTCAGTCCCTAATCAAAAGCAATTAATCTTTTTGCGTGTCCATGTTTTGTGGACCAGACATTTGAGTGATGAAAGAAATCGTGCACATTAATATGGTGAAGCTTTTTCCACGGGTTTTGTTTCGATTTTGCCCAATTCTATTGCGGAGTTAAGTTTGGTGAAATGTAGATTTCTTAACAACTTAACAACTCATTTTCATTTAGAAAAATATGATTCAATTCAAAGAAGCCAAGATCTGGCATCAAATCCATCGTAGGGGTAATGTGGAGTTTTAAATATTCAAGCAGTCATCAAGTTTACAATAGATAAGAAATCCGAGGACATTGGTTCGAAATTTATGTCCTGGTCTTAACGATTTTTCCATCTTACCCAGAGTAGGATGCATATGGTGATTCTAATTGTGATTAGTTCTGAATCTGCCACCAAAATGTCATGTCCTTGTAACATTTTTGGACAAAATTGGTGACTTGAACATCCAACACTTTAACCTTGAAAATGATGATTTCCGTTCAGTTTGAATTTCCCGCCTCTTTCGCCTCTTGTCTTTGACACAGAGATGCGGCGGTTTTCCGCCAAAACGGCGGTTTTTCGAAGGTCATAGCGGGAAAAAAAACCTTCATGGCGGGTTGACGGATTTCAGATCCACATTTGGTGAATTTTGGTGGATTTCACACTTGATTTGTGTAATTACGTTGAATAGAGACAAGAAAGCATGATAATGTTTAAAATGTCTGAAAATAGTTTTAATGGTAATACTGTTCCGTTATTACCAGCTCAATCCATGTACTATTATCTAGTGACAGGATCAAATCAAATTTCAAATTCCTGACTTGCCTCAACTTCAGCGACGAGCGATGACGACATGAATATTTTAAGGGCAGAACAAGCAAGAAACTACTCAGTAAGCCCTATCAGGGCGGACTCTTGGGAGGCAAGACTATGCGATATAATAGAAATAAAGTAAAAAGAACTTGCGCTGGGATGAGTCCTTTGATTTTCTGACTTTTTGCAGGACTTGCCGAGTTTGATCAACTACTCATCCTATTTTTACCAACCTAAACAAGGCTAGTGAAATAATCATTGAAGAGCTTATTACGAATTAACTGTTTGATGTTTTCTTCGGCGATTTTTAGACCAAACTAGAGGGCTGGTCAGGGAAAAGTCACTCCAACCAAGCCGCTTGAGACTTTGCTTTGAACACATTTTGATAGTTGGGCAGCAGGGTGTCGGGCTGATCGATTTCTCTTGCGTTGAGCAGTTTCAACCAATGGAGACAAACGAGCCATCAACTCACTGGCTCCCTGAAATCGGAACTTGATTTTGAGAATCACGTAACTAAATGTGTTCAAAGCCGATCCCCATCGCACATACCAGGCAGCCGCCAGCGAGGGAGGCCCAAAAATCTCATTCGTGAGTGTCGTTTCTCTGACTAACCCTCTAGACCAAACCATTTGGCACAATTGTTTGCCTCATTTTGTTTGTCCGCACTTTCAATCAATGTTAGTCTTTACTTAAATTTAGCCTTGCATTTAGCTTTCCGTTTGTGACGTGACGCCGCTCAATGCCAATACGAAATATAGTTTAAATTTGAACGTCTGAGAGCATTATCTAGTTTAGTGAGGTGGTCTCAATAGAAAATGCCAAAAACACCTTCTTTATTAAATTCCAAATGCAGTAGGGAAAAAAGCGTCGGAAGCTAATCAAACCTCGTAGCAATCGTTTTATGACCTACTATTTTCATTGCCCAATCAGTTTTTCTAAACTTTGGAATTCGAAATTTTTTGCAAGAAAAGTGTTTTTTAAAGAAATTATAAGATCATCAATGGAGCACTCCTGTTATTTTAGTTTGTACCTGTAGCATATTAAAAAAATATCTAGCCTTTCAACGTCACCACTCCGGACTAGTCAGCAACTTCATTGGGGACCCTGCAGGTAGTCCCAAGGGCGATTTTTCAATCAATGATGGAGCAGAAAATCTTTGCTTTAGAACAACCAACATCAGATGAAAGTTGAGACTTTTTGCCAAGATTGACTCAAACAACAATTAAATCATAACATATTTTTTGAAACATCATGTCATTTGAACACACTTTCAAATATTTAAATGTTTTTTTGTCCAGATTTGTGCCAATATTGACGATTTTGTATAAAACAGCCCTGAAATGTGATTATTTCCTCTGAACATGTTTCAACAAGGAATATCGCCGTAATTGTTCAATATTTGATGTATTTAATGCTGAAGAAGTTACAAGTTTTTGCCTTTAGCCCTGGAAAGTTCTACCCTATCTACACTTATTTTTCTCTTTCCTGATCCTGATCTTGACTCCTTTTACAACTTCGTATTACATAATATACCACCTAAGTCTATTGGCTTGACGCTACATTTATCCCATTTTTAGGAAAGTCTATCTGGCAAGACGCTTGCAAAGCATTTCCTTCCCAAAGTTTGAACAACTTCATGTCTAGAACTGTATCAATCAAAGCAAATGGCCCAATTAAGAAATGGAGTGCACATTTGGGTTCGCATTCCTAGAGGCGGTTAATAAGGCCTAAAAAATATGATATAGGCTAGGTGGTTTATATTGGTCGAAACTTGACCCTGAGAGCATATTCAAAACGTCGATAATATGACTTTTGGGGATTCAGTTCAGCTTTCACCAAGGAATCGGCGATTTACTTATATGTTGTTTGTTTTGAGTTGAAGCAAAAGGCTTAAACAATTGATAAAGCCCCCTTTTGAATGCAACTTGCACTTTTATTTTTAAAATTTTTTTCAGTAAATTAGATAGTTTCATTGTTTAACGAATCGTCAATTAGGTTACCTTTTTCCATCGTTTTAGCTTAATTAAAGCACGAATATTTGAAAGTTGTTGCGAAAAGATTTCAAAGCCCCTGTTTAATGGCTTTTGATCAATCTTGGTCCTATGAAATCATCTTGAGTTGTCAAACTGACATTTCACGCTTCACAAAGGGAAGAATAAATAATAAATGTACACCCTATAGTCACAACTCACTCAAATCACCGAGAAAACAAACAAAACAAAATACTGCGCAGTCTTTTCTTACAAGGTCTGCAATTGCTTTATTGATTGAAGAAAAAAACAGTCCTAGCGAAAATCCCATATATCTACATGCTAGCGTACATGTCCTTACAAAGGAAAATCAAATTTCTGGGTTAAGAGGTCAACCTTTCACCGTAAAAATGATTTTCCCATGGAAAGACGGTTTGACAGATGATAAGTATGAGATTGACAAGTTAGATGTTACTGTCATTACAATCCTCCTTTTCTCTATCATTTCCACTGTCGACCTGGTCAAATCTATTCTTTATTCACTAAGCCCCAAGGTCAGCCTTTGTCCAGCACCCATATAGAAACAAAAGATATGAAAGTCTCTATCTGACTCAGACATTCTAGATTCCCATGTGGTTGAGAATTCAGACAAACCGCGAAACAAGGCCAGAACTTTTTTTGCTCATACGACTAGTAATACTGTGATTAAGTCATCTTCGATCCAAGAGTACTATACGATATTGCGTATCTCAAACACATTCCCCAACACGAAACCAATCATAAAACAATAAGTAACCACCACATCAATGACTCGACATACGACATAATCAACAGGAAAAACCATATTGCACTCATCAGACGCCGTAAGAGACCTAGTCAAAGCCATCCATATCCAATAACCAAGTCCAAATCAAGGCCATGATGTCAGAGCCAATGTTCCACGTACATTTGAATGGAGTCCCAGGCATAAGGAAATGGTCTCCCCTGCAAAGGCCACAGCACGCATTGAGCAATTACTTGGCTTGGTTGGTATGCATGCTAGAAGTGTGGTTTTGGTACAGGACTGAAGGAGGGTTTATATGAGTATACCATCAGGCACATTGATCCCATCTCAGACTTCGTCCGCATTGAAGCATTGGTACAAGGAAGGTGGAACCAAGAGTGGACCGACTTCATTTCATCCAGGTATGGCAAACTTTGTGAAGGGGGTAATTCAGATCGTTTTAGTCTCAGTCTAGCCCTGGTTTTCCGATTGTGAGAAGTCAAGAACCAGACTCTTCAAGGGGTGTCAACGTTTTAAGGTAAGAGTCATTTTGTCACGGGTTTTGGTAAACTGTATGTCAATACTTGGCCGGGTACAATTGATCTTTTCACCTCCAGTCAGTAATAAGGGGTTCAAATATACCATTTATGTATAGACTTCAAGGTTAACAGAACATGCCCGGTTTGTATCGTGCTAGTATTCCAGAAATTTTGATTAAATAGACCCATTCATGACATGTTTTCCCCTCCGTTTGTATCGAACTCTTTGTTCACCACAATTGCAAGTTTTGGTGCGGAAATGCGATCGGAATCAGGGCAACTTCCACAAAGGTATCTAATACAACATCTCAATACTAATAGTATGAATCATATGGTTAGGTAGAAGACAAAAATACATTATCAGAGCCAGTGTGAACTGAAAATAACAAAGGATTGCCTTATAAAAGTCCTATCGTCTTCATCACCATTACCGTCAACAATAAGGTAAAAGTACGTGCAAACCAAGGGGAAAACCAATCAAGGAAGGCATTGGTCTCACGAGACGGCCTCCACAGCAGCCTCGGACGACCTCGAGGACTCGCCCTACTCTTCCCGCGAGGACCTCAACCTGAAAGATGAGGAGGAGAAGGAGGAGAAGCCGGAGGAGGAAGAGAAGGAAAAGGACGAAGAGAACCGAGAGCAAGGAAAGACCTCAGTCGAGGACGAACACGAACTGGACGCGGACGAACCCCAAGAGCGATGGAAAAATGCCGGCAACTATAGTCGTTACGAAAGCACTTTAGGTGAGTCAAAACAAATCAGCCACGGCTAATTGATCCGTATCGGTGATTCTGAACAGAGGTCGTGAATGAAGTAAAAAGATCGCCTCGATAATTAGTCAAGAAGGCTTCTCGATAACAATAGTCCGAAACAGCTCAATCAAGGATCCATTTGTTGGCGGGGCGTGACCTTGGAAAGCTTTCACGGTGATTTGTCTTTACTTTTGTGCAATGGCTGCTTGGCACGAAGACTTCTTTCATGTCTTATGAGGACTTCACATGAAAGTGTCGTCATGGAAAATTCGAGTGCCTTAACTTCCACATTGAGAACTATAGAGAACAGATAAGAAATATGAAAAATGGAACAACTAACTTTGAACTTGGCCCACTTTAAGGCCTACATTGAAGCCAACCGCAAAATGCACCAACATTCCATTGGAATCATGCTTATGCCTGGTTAGATGTTCCACATAATTATTTCCCTTATGTGGCCACATTCCCTGAATTTGCCAACATGTCGACGGCGATCGATATTCAAAGCCCAGGATTGAAGGGTGTGTTGGTCGTAGCTCTGACAAAGCCGTCAAGTTCGTAAAGACCTCATGAATAAAGTAGTCTAAAGCGATCTTCCGTCCAGTTCTACACGCAAAAGATATGAGCAAACATTGGGGCGGACACTCGAGTGAAGTGCTTTGGAGCGAACACAGTCATGAGTGACGCTGCAAAGGCTGGTAGACGCAAGGCCAAAAGCAAAGCTGGGAAATGGAAGCTCCGATTTCCGAAACTTTCTCCAATAAAGAAAAACAAAACAAGGCGTGATCCCAATATCGACCAAAGCCACCATAAACACGAACAAACTTTGGTGTGGATAGATCCTCGGAAAAGTTACTTATTCCCGTCTCTCTCCTCCGTAGCCCATCAAATCGCCATGACTCACACACACGGAACCCATCGTGGAGGCCTTGACTTCTACACTTTGGCTCGAGGCGGTGAACGGAGTTATTCGTGCTCGTTCTTGGTCAATCTCGATCCGGACTTGCTCTCACTTTGCTCGCGAGAGGATGCCACGCCTTTGGATTTGGCTCGAGATGCCTTGATCTCGCACACCAAGCGCATCTTCAAGTTCATCCAGATGAAATCCGGCCGGGAGGTCAACCAATTTTGCTTTGGGTCCACCTATGTTCAACTTAATCCAAATTACCGACGATTTGAACGAATGGAACCGATGACTTGGAAAAAGGAGGGTGAGTTGCCGGGTCTGATGCTTACTGTTCATAATCATGAAAGTGTGAACATTTTCTACTTAGGGATTGCGAGCCATTGGACCGGGATGAGAGGATTCCGGAAGTCGTGTTGCAAGGTCTGCTGTCAAGATCGAAATTGCACGGGTTGCAAATCCTGTCGGCATTGCGTCAACGGGCCAACCCGTGGGAACTATGACGGTCTGGTGGTGTTGACTGCCGTCACCCGAGAAAGTCTGCCCAACCAGCCGGTTTATGTGGCCAGTCGCAAGAGCATTTCCCAAAGAAAAGCCGAGGAGAAGCTGCCCGATCATGAGATGTTCGCCATCAGTCTGGAAACCTTGCTTTCCACCCATTTCATGTACGGTGATCCTGACTACCAAACAAAATGCGTGCCCACATCCCGCACCTCCATTCTCTTGGGCGAGACCGTGGACGATTTGCGGAAGCACAAAAAGTACTCCGGATATGTGGTCTATGTGGCCTATCGATTGGGGCCCCATGCCTCGATCTCCCATTCCCAAAGGCTGAGTCGGGTCTCGACCACCAACCATCGAGAATTACAGGAGCGGAATGCCGCCGCCATTCAAGAGACCGATGAGGAAGGTCCTGGCAGTGTCGGGAATCGAACCGACGACGATGAGAGAGGTAGATCCTCGCCTGAGCAGCCTTTTAACGGCTATGGCGGGGGAGGACATTTCGAGATTGATGAAGATGATGACATTGACTTCACGCAATTCGATGACGGACCCAACCAGTTTGGAAACGATGAGGATGACGAGAAATTGCTGGAAGATCTCGAGGATAAGCAACTTTTGGCCAGGATCAAGGATTTGGAATCTGAAAACTCCAGTCTGACTGAAAAGGTGTGGAAATTGGAACACGGAAGAACTTGGGTGGAGAATCGCCTTACTGCCCTTGAGACTGAGGTGACCACTCTCAAGGGAGCCCCCTTAGCCTCCATGCCGAGTTTAAGGGAGAGCGAGTAATTTTTTCCTCGAATGTCTCGCTATTTAGCACATTGATAAGTCAATTGTCGCTTTTACGGTATCCTTTGCACATCTATCGAAAAGAAAGTTTTGTAGAAATACATTTGAATTTCGTGAATGCCGATTGACCACAATAAATGCTCGGTATTATGCATCAAAACGCTCCACGAGCAACGTGTGTTCGATAGAATGGAGGTTCTGTGGCATTGATTAGCTCTTCCCGAACACGTACGTAAGTACAAAATAAGTTATCAGCATAAAAAATCACCTGTCCCGCGAACTAAAATCGAACCTCATGCGGGAGAATATCCAATAGGTAAGTGGAAAAATATCATGTTTCTAAAGTCCATTGGTAGCAAAATCAAAGTGGTTCCTGATCTTGAAACCAAACATACGCATCCATTCGTGCCCAAAGAAAGTGCATTTCCACGCCCAGCAAGATTCATATTTCATATTCAAGGAAGGTTTATGTCTAAAGATCTCGAGTATTGATATACTGAGGTCTCCGAGTATCCATTGGAAGTCTCTAGTTGTCAACAACTGTAGCCGGTCAAATCGTTGTCCTATCGACGGTGGGATCTTTGAATTGTGAATCTTGAGCGTTTCTCGAGAATCTCAATGAGTTATTAAACTCACCAGTGCCAAAAGATCGAACAGTCTGTTCAAATCAGTTTGTGGAAAAACACGTCTTTGAAAGAGTTCAATTTCACTGTCAGATCAATATGGAGTCCAACGATATTATGGACTATTTGAGTGCCTCCATCGCTGGTGGAACAGTTCTGATCTTGTTAATCGTGAACTACTGGCTTTGGTGTATTCCCATGAATCGGATTCGTTCAGTGGACGAAGTAGGATTCAATCACATCTTGGAAACAGGAAAGCGAAAGAAGCTGGCTATTAATCGATTGAGGAAGACTCGAAAAGCGGGCAAAATGCCGCCAGCCTTTCCCAACGGATGGTTTGTTCTTGCGGAAACGAGAGATGTAAGTGCATTGGCCTGGCGTGTTAAATGGTAAAATAGGATTTGTCGCCTTTTACAGTATATTTTCATATGACGCAGATCGAGCCTGGGTTGATCAAACATGTGAGTGCCTTGGGGTCGGATTTTGCAGTCTTCCGGGGAGAAGAATCCAAGAAGGTCTTCGTCACAGATGCGTATTGCCCGCACTTAGGGGCCAATATCACGGTCGGAGGCTCCATTGAAGGCGATTGCGTCACGTGTCCTTTTCACGAATGGAGTTTTGACGGCAATACCGGGAAATGTGTGGATATTCCATACGCTGAAAAGGTGATGGATGATCCACTATTTGATATCAAAGCTCAGAGTCTTGAACAGTATCAGCATACTTTCCTCTTTTTTAATCAGATCCCGGACAGTGCCAAATTGTCAACAAAGACCTGTATGGAGGCCAATGGTCTTATTTACGTGTGGTTTCACTCTGATGGCATTGAACCCACGTGGTTTCCACCGATCATGGATCAACTGGCTCCATCTGCACCAAAATGTTGGGTGTACCAAGGACGTAATGAGTACGAGGTGGGTGGTTTTAGGGCCCTGAGTTGCCTTAGTATATAGTCATTGCTGTGAATGAGGGGAGATTACTGCCCTTTAGATCTCGTCACACATTCAAGATATCCCCGAGAATGGAGCTGATGTGGCTCATTTGAATGCAGTCCACAAGACCACGATTTTGGCGGGAGGAGAACCGTCCCAATGGATCCAGAGTCTCACCCAGTGGGCGTGGCATGAGTGGGGAGTTCGATGGGCGCCAGAAACGGAGGAGGGTCGACAACACAGAGCCAAAGTGGAACTCAAACACGAGATGAAAGTGCTTGGAGGCATTCCTTTGTTTTCTCTGAATGTCGGTTCATACGTCAACGTTTCCTTTTGGGATAGATTTGATAAAGGCTCGATGATTGATTCATTTCCATTAGGTTGTGGGAGAGCAAATTGGCCCCGCTTTGGTTCATTTGCATTTCGAATCTTTCATGGGGAAAGGTGTCATGATACAATACGTCCTGCCCTTGGAACCTATGCTTCAAAAGATAGTCCATGTGTTCTACACCCAAAGAACTTGGCTGGCTCCCTATGCCAAAATGGTTCTTCTTGGTAAGCCATGATAATGATTGATGACTGTCAAAAATCATTAGCCTCGGTAAGAGCTAGTTCTGGGGCGAGCCCGGCAAAAGTCGGATTCATTCGAGTCCTTAGATTTTCTGACTTTCTGCCTAATCCGGCAGAGGACTCAAGTCTTTTACAGGGGTTAAAAAATCAAACAAAAAGACTCTCCTTGTTTTTACCAAGCCAAAAAAGGTCAATGAAATCATCGTGCAATACCTGTTTTCTTACATGGTCAATTCATGACTGAAAAGAGTTCGGTTCCTGACGAAATTTGAAGAAAAAATATCAATTTTTTCTTGATGAGTCCGGACTAGAGTCCTTTCAAAACGACTCGAGTCCGACCAATTTCTCCAAAAAGGAGTTAAAGACTCGAGTGCATTTGGACTGTAATTCGGACTCGCCCCAGCTCTAGTAAGAACCTACGAAAGGCGAATCGACAAGAGGAAAGACGTTCAATTTTAAATCGAGCGATCACATTCTTCTTTCAAAAATCCTCGAGTCCAATATCCTTGGGAGTTTCTTTCATGTGATTTTGTTCAACCACTTAAACAACTGCGACTTAAGTTTCATCATTGTTGGCACACTCAGAGAATTGAAGCGTTTTCAATGATGAATTTCTCGTGTATGAGCAAACTCAAACGCTTCCTGGGCATTGAATTTAGTTTACCGCTTAGTTTACCGGCTTACCCTTTTTGGACCCTCCCTTTGAGTAAGAGACAAACAGGCAACAAAGTCAGCTAAAGAACTTTTCTTTATCTGTAGATTGAACATCATACTTGAGATGTGCTAATATGTTGTAGCGAAATAACATGCCAACACATTTTGATGTGGAATGCAGTAGCCAAGGTCTTTTCATTTGAGTAAATCTCATTAGGGACAATTTGACTACAGAGTGATAATAGTATCCAAAACCCATGCAATATATTTTGGAATTATTAATAAAGTTCGATGAATGAGGATGCTTAAAGATGGAAAATAAATAACCGGTAACCCTATGATCTCTAATGTGAGAGAAACGTTGCTTTTAAGTAGCAATTTATTTTTGGAGACATATTTAAATGGAGAGATTTTCATCAATCATGCCAACAACCTATTTTTAAATGGTAATAATGTCCCTGATAGTGCTATTCAATTCCTCTTCCTTTAACATTCAGATTCCAGTCTTCGAACAATAATTCATTTGCCAATCTATGCATTGAGCCTTTGGCAATCTTGTTAGACCTAACTTACAATTGAAGCTCTAATCTGCTTTCAGGTGAATCCATCTTACTGGAGAGAGATATCGCTGTTTGGAACAGTAAAACTTATGCGGATCGTCCATTTCTCGTAAAAGAAGACCATTTGATCAGGCAACATCGTCGTTGGTACTCTCAATTCTACTCGGAGAGTAGCCCGAGGTTTGCCGAAACCAATGGAGTCCTGGATTGGTAACAAGTTCGAAAAAAACCTATGCCAATAGGTTGCGATAATATGTAGTCTCATCTACGAATAAAGTGACTGTCCAAAGCCTTTGAAATGTGTAATTTCTCATTGGTTTTCGCCTGTTGATTACCAATTAGTCCTCATGATTATAATTTATTTTGTTCTTCCCTACCACGTGTATTGGGAATAGATTTTATTTCGCAATATCGACATTTCTTGGCAGAATTTTGTGAATCAAACGCGAAACATCCTCACGGGAACCGCAACTATTCAGATGTTTACCTCAACTTGAATTCGCGAATGGTATCCAGCAACAACCCGGTCATGTCAGCCGATGACGGAGCTGTAGACTCTAGAATTCTCAAATACTGTTCATAAACTATGATTGCAGAATTAATTGCGAATTTTTAGTAATGGTTGCAGCAATAAGACTAATTCAATTTGTGAAGTTTGATCTTAAACTTAAATCGATAGGACAGTTCAACACAGCCTTTGACTCATACCTTACCGTGAGAATGACTATATTTTTTGTAAGCAATATTTAGCTCGAACCGAATGAATTCGGATTTTTTTTTGGACGAAACAAAAAGAATTGCTTTTAGAATTCCAGTCTATCACTGAAGTGAATTCATTAATTCCAATGTAATTTTTGGTAAGCTCGGGCTAAAATAAAGTTTAATTAGATTTGACTTGCTATGGTCTTAATTTTTGTACTTAATATCGCATTTTGTAGATGCCCCAAAACCTATTGGAGAACAAATTAAACATCATTTAGTTAGCTCCAAATGCAGCGTCCAACTTTTTGGGAGAAAGAAGTCAATCTTGGAATGAGAATAAAGCTGAGCAATATCGAGTAAAATACGATCTTCTTTTGATCAAAGATTCCCTCCTTCGCTTAAATAAAATGAGGACATGAAAGTTCAAAGTAAATTCATCAATTTTCTTACAATTACGACAAAGTAAGAAAGGCATCAGTATGTAAGAAGAACACTACGCAATAAACAAGTGTGTGACCACAAGAATCAGACTATTATTTCAATGAATATTCAAATGCATTTTCTAACGTGTTCTATTTTCCGAAATATATAAGGTCTAAGCATTGGTAAAGCAAAATGATGGTAGTATTAATATATGCGTTCCAGAGAATTTCAATTTTTCACAAGGGATCCCCCAGGTGAAAGCTCACTATTTTTCTATTTTCCATGTTCGGCTGCACCTCGCGCGGCATCACTTTTTTATTATTATTTTCACTTTGTTCGCAAAGACATAATTGTTGATTTTTTAATAAATACAAAAAGGTAAAATACCTTTTTCAAATTCATTTTTATATGCTTGTGCGACGCCTTTGGCGCCCGCTTTATGGTCTTCTGCGGTCTCGTTCAACGAGACTTTTAGGATACATGATATAAGTCTAGTTCAATGAGACTGCCGTATGACCAAGAGTTACGTGTTTATGATGAAAGTCTCGTTCAACGAGACTTTTAGTATCATACAAGCTAGTGCTGCATCTGGTCTTGTTCAACGAGACTCAAAATATCTCAAATAGAAAAATGCTTTCAAATTTGAAAAATGATTTAAGGAAATGTATTTCCATAATAAAATATACATCGAAATGTTGAATTGGATAGCCAATAAATTAACACAAGGATTTAACTTTATGGTTGAAAAATTATCTCAATGATACAATTACGTGAGAAACTCCTTAAATTCTTTTCTTAATAGAAATCAAGCAATACACAACACGTACACACACGTACAGCAATATGAAGATACCTCAACAGTTGATAAAAGTTATATTGATGAAGTATCAACTAAGAGAACCTATGGAACTACTTTAACTTGGAAATTTATAATTACCAAAACTACTGGAAATTTTGTAAAAGATGTAGGAGAAATTCTAAATTAAAAGATAATCAAAAAATGTCTCCAGGACTTTTTCCAAAGGTTTGGAGCATTTACATTACATAGTAATTTGAAAGTTCGGTATGTAAAATAAAAAGAAACTAGCAGATTTTTTTATGAGCATGGGTTTTAGAAGAAAAGGCATATGCCAATAACAGATGTTTCAATGTTTGATAATTACTTTAGTCTTACACACTCATGATTTGTTAACAGAATTGAAGAGTTTGAAGGTAATGGATATGGTGGGCAATATAATGCCTGTGTGCCCATGACTATGCGAGCAGATCACAATGATTCCTCAACCAATTTTCGAAAAAGTAAATACAAGAATAAAATAGGATCCTCATATATAAAACTTCCATAAACTCTCATAAGAACAGGAGCTTATATTAATCCAAAAAATACTGACAATGAATGTTTCAAGTATGCTATCATAGCAGCGCCTCATTCGCCTAAATATAGTACTTATAGAATTTCTAACTATAAGCCAAATTTGAATGAGGCGAATTGGTGAAAGCTCTCTTTTCCAACAAGATTAACTAAAAAATTTAAGATTTTGAAAAATTTGAGAGAAATAACCCTAATTTGCCTCCCTTAAATGTTCATGTTTTAGAGACATAAACATTTATATCCCTTTCCATAGTATGTGTCTTACAAAGGAGCTAATTCAGAAACTGCTATCAACATAATGTATTTTCATAAAAATGATAAAACCTTACTTCCCAAACTCTACTGTGCAGGTTCCACGGTAGAATGCGTCGGGTCTTCTGGAGTGGTTGGGATATTGCAAGGAAGCTCGGGAGCGGCGAAATCTCCGCTCAATTTCCGCCCATTCCAAGTGATATGAGTGATCTTCGATTTGGCGGCACACATGGGTGTGGATGTAATCACAGGTGATCGTTGGGGTAATTCTAGTAAGCTGATCCGTGGGTGAAGCTGCCCCGGAAAGTCCGGATGGCGATTCACGGGACTGGTATGGGAAAATACTATAAATTTGTAGGAATGACTGCTGCTCAGGATTTCATCAAAGAATTAAAAAAAGACGTTGAGAAGATCAACCAAATTATTAAGGATTCTAGCAAACAAATGGAAAAAGTGGGATCAATGGTCAATGAAGAATGTATGAAATGTCATATTTGTAAATTACTAACTCAACCTAGTGATAAAGCTGTTAAATATCATTGTAATTTTTCTGGTAAATTTAGGGGTTATGCTCACAATGATTGCAATCTCAAATACTGTTTGAAAAACATTTGTGTAAAAGTAGTGTCACATAATTTTATGGGTTATGATCAATCAATTATATTCCAAATGAAATAATTTTCGGAAGTTGAATGTATTCCACTGATGGAAAACAGTGAAAAACCTAAATGGTAACACTGTCTTGGAATAGCTCAATTGATGGTGATCATGTTAAATTCCAATTCATAGATTCATTTATGCATCTTTCTCAACCATTAGAAGTCTTGATTCAGAAATTCAGAATCAAGCAAACTATCAACCATCACAAAAATTCCGGAATATATATTATATTATATATTATGAATGAAGTATTTAATGATTTTGTTAAATTCATTGAAAAGAAGGACATTAAAATTCTCAGGGAATCATTTCCAGTTATGTCTTTAAAATATAAAAATGATAAAATATTGAAGACACTACTCAAGAAAGGTGTATTCCCTTATGCGTGGTTTGACAACTTAGTAAAACTCAAAAGAAAGAATATATTGTCAAAAGAATATTTTTTAATGATTTGAAGAAAGAGCAAAAATCCGATGATAAATAGCAGCACTATCTTCATGTTATGGAAACACTGCAATTGAATGACTTTCAAGAGTATCAGGAACTCTACCTCAAACCTGATGTTCTTCAGTTGGTTGATGTATGTAACTCATACAGGCAGCTAGGTATGACACATTATGATTTAGATCCTTTTCATTTTGTTTCTGCAGCGTCAATGACTTGGCAAGCTGCTTTGAAAAAAGACTGGAGAAATATTAGAATTAATTACTGATGTGGATCAGTATAATTTTAAGAAACGAGGTATTCGTGGTGGTGTTTCATACATTGCAACAAAACATGCAAAGGCAAACAACAAAGACATGGATAATTTTTATGACTTTGAAATGTTAACAAGTCAAAAGAGATATAAGTGGCTTCAAAGAAAATACTTTTTAATCAAGAAAGTAATTTTATATTCTGAATGTAAGAAATGCAAAGAACTTGATGGATCATGCATAGAATGCGATGAAGAAGAAAATTGCTTTTCAGGAGTAGAAAAGATTAAGCCAAAGGTTACCCTAAATCGACTTATATATGTAGGATTTCAGATTCTAGAATTGTCTAAACTACACATGTACAGATTTTGGTATGATGTTTTGAAGGTAAAATGTCCTAATATTCGTCTGTTGATGGCAGATACTGACAACTTTATCTTCCAATTTTTTTGTTAAGATTAGGGCATAGAATAACAGAAAATGAGTAAACATTTTGATTTCTCAAATTATGATAAAATACACTTTCTTTATTCAATAAAAAATCTAAAAACTCTTGGATATATGAAGAATGAGTATCCATCTAAAATTATTACTCATTTCACAGGGCTTAGAAGCAAAGAATATGCATTTAATTTTTTGGACGAAAAGGAAGAAAAGAGGGCCAAGGGAATTACTAGAGTAAATAAAAAGAAGAATATTCATTATGAAGATTATGAAAATGCTTTTTTCAATAACGCTACTAAGATTGTCACAGAAACAAAAATTCAGTCAAAGAAACTGAAAATGTGTGTGATTTCACAAGACAAAGAAACATTATCTAACAACGATGACAAACGANAAACAAAAATTCAGTCAAAGAAACTGAAAATGTGTGTGATTTCACAAGACAAAGAAACATTATCTAACAACGATGACAAACGAGTCTGGATTGGTTATTGGCCATCACAAGACATTGGTAATACTTTAGCTTTGGGACATCGCAGGCTAAGCCTGCTGCTCCGACGCCTTTGGAGTCGTCTCTGTCGCATAAAACATTTATATCCTTAGTTGGATATAAATTTAAAATTACCAAATTTAACTTCTATTACTCAAGTTGCTTGACCAGTCGTGGCCGGGGTGTGCATGAGTTGCCTCGTGCCTCGTGAAGTATGACTTTCTTTTCCACAACAGTAACATGTTACTGTTGTTTGATCGAATTTTTCTCTCAATATTTTTGGTGGTTTATTTGAGTTTTCTCTGGACATGCTCCAATCTTTTGCTGGGAAGTTTTCTTCAATTCGGTCACTTTCAAAGAAGAAAACCACCCAACCATCAAAAGTATCCGTACCCCTTGGTCCTGCAGAAGAGTTAACATATTTTTCATGCTTAGGATATTCTTTATCAAGTAAACTTTCTAGATATTTTTTGCAATATTTTGTATTCTTTAATCAATTATTCTCTCGCTGCGCTCACGCTGCCTCACCATGAAAAATTTTTCTTAAGTCATAAATTCAAAGTTTCACACTGTCATCCTACAAAATCCAGCTATTAAATTCATTATCATAATCTTTCCATTTCACTCTCAAATATACCTTACCACCAACAATTTTCTTCCTCAAAACCTTTTCTATTCTAGCATAATTAGGCAATTTTGTTTTGAGGAGCTCTTCATTATAGAAACAACCTTCAACTGCTTCTCCAGACATATCCTCAATATGATATGTAGCAGGTGTTGTTTCAAGGGTTTTCCTGATTTTAAAAAGTTCTTTTGACCAATTAAACTTCTAACCTTTATCAAAAATCCCTTTTGCCCTAGATATTCTTACAATATCACCTTTTTGGAATTTGGTTATTTTGTGGTTTTGTTGCTTTCAACGGCGCAGCCGGGGCTGTGCAGCTTGCTGCGCTGAGCTTTTTATGGGCTTTGTTGTAATAATTCTCATACCTCACCTTCATTTGACTTATTTACTTCCACTGGTGCCCGTTTAATTGTTCTATGATAGCCAGCATTATATTCTTCAATCAAATCATCTAATATGTCAAGCCAATTGTGGGAATTTAACTCAGTAAACTTCTTCCACATGCGTCCTTTCAATGTTCTGTTAAAGCTTTCAACTATGAAAGCTTTTTTATTTGAAAATGTATGATAGTGATTAATTTTGTGTTGTTTCATCAAATCTTGGAAAGTTTTGCTAAAAAATTCCTTTCCCTGATCTGTCTGTAGGTTATTTGGTTTTCTGTGTTTCAAGATTCCTTCAAGTGCCTCAGTTACAGCTTGTCCCCGTTTTATTCTTAATTGGAATAGCAAAAGCCTGCTTTGAAAATGTGTCAATTACACTAAGTATGTAATTGTATTTCTTATTTTTATTGGCCAACTCATGCATTTCAACTAGATCTGCTTGCCAAAGGTCATCAATTCCAAAAGTTACTGTTTGTCTTCGAGGATAATTCTTTCTAGCTGGTTTATGCAATTCATTTGTCAATTGTGCTTGTTCGTCCTTAGCGCTGTTGACCTTGCGAAGCGGTAGTATCCATTTTTTCTTTAATGTATCTTACTTATAAGTAAAAAAACATCATGATCAGAAACAAATATTTCAAAAACAAACCCAAAACAGGAGGAAATGTAAGAAAATTGGATGGTCATGGACCNGTAAAAAAACATCATGATCAGAAACAAATATTTCAAAAACAAACCCAAAACAGGAGGAAATGTAAGAAAATTGGATGGTCATGGACCCCAGTGCAATCCTGTTCGAGCCGCTCTAGCACCTACAACTCCAAGTAGAATTTTGTTATGTGGTCCATCAGGGTTGTGGAAAGACAAATCTTCTGTTAAATCATTTACATTATCTTTTATCCTGGAGTAAATTGTATGTATATGCAAAAGATCTTGAAGAAGGAAAATATGTAGACCTAAAATCAGCATGTGAACATTTATGATAAATCCAGCTTTGATGATATATCAGCGCTTTTTACTCGGGGAAAAAATGGAGGTTTTTATTACAACAATACCTACTCTTTTGGCAGGCATTGGTGCTGCAGCAAGTATGGTTGGTGCAGCTGGTGGAATTGCAAAGGCAGTGAATGATAAAAAACACTATGATAAAATTGGATCTGAAGCCAAACGGCGTAATAAAAAAAGTGGAAAATCTGCTGCAAGCTAGCACCGGAAAAGTGGCTTATTTACCTAGAAAATTTGCTAGAGGTGTTTTTACCCGGAAGAAACTAAAGCAAGGTTTATCCAATCATGACACTATAAAGATTTTACGAAATGAAAAAGATTTTAAAGAATGCTTTATGCGAGATAAAAAGCTGCTTAAAGAAGGTAGCTTTATCTTAAACTTAGATGAGTTCACTGATCCTGGTACACATTGGGCATCTGTTTATAACAATGAATTTTATGACTCCTTTGGATTATCACCTCCAAAATGTTTGGAAAAAAGAAGAGATTGGTATAATGTAAGACAACATCAAAATACAAAATGAGTCTATGTGGCCTGTATGCCTGATTTTATATTCGATGTAGGAATAAAGACATCACCCCTTATGCTATATATTATAAAAAAACTTTTAGAAATGCAAAAAAACAATAGCTTAAATTCTCAACTGTTATTTAAGAAATATGTCCAAATAGATCTATTTACTGTCTTAGGTGTAGAATGAAAACTTTATCTAGAAATGTCCAACTACATGAGCAAAATGGTCCAAAAGGTGGTGAAGGAAAGCAATACATTTTAAAAGGAATGTGTACAGTGTGCAACAACAAACAATCACAGTTTGTTTCAGCGGGTGTGGGTCATGGTGTATTAATAGGTCATGGTGTAGTAAAAAAAAAATAGAACTCAAAATTGTTACCTGAATTGCATATACCAGGTTATAAATTTACTGGGCCAGGTACACAAGTTAAAGAAAGATTACTTAAGGGAGATGTTCCAGTAAATGAATTAGATAAAGCAGCCCAATTTCATGATATGGCTTATTCAATTGTCAATGATACCAAAGATCGTCATGTTTTTGATGAAAAACTTCAGGATGAAGCATTTAATCATGTGAAAAACTCAAGTACTTCTTTGAAAGATCGAACTGAAGCAGGATTGGTAGGAGGTGTTGTGCTTGCAAAACGAAAACTTGGTTTGGGTGTCAGACAAAAGAGGTAAAGGATTTTTTTTAAGATTAAATTTATTACACAATGTTGTAATTAATTTTGGCATTAAACTTGAATACATTCAACAGGATAACATGAAGGACAGGGAATATTGCAGTGAGTTCCATAAAATCCAGTTCCATGGCAAAAACAATTTTGGATATTATCACTATTTTCAATAATAAAACCTCCATTGTCACGCGCTTCGCCTCGCAAAGCAGGTGCTGAAAAGAAGCATTACAAAAATAACGCAGCGCGAGGCGCAGCCAGGCATCTTATTAATTGTAAAGTTTTGTGAACTGTTCATTTTAAATTTGGTTACCTGAACTTTAAATTACTTTTGAATGATTCATGCTTGGCTACACCTCGCGCTGCATTGCTT